>NW_020187031.1:1981025-1985505 GCF_900000015.1 Plasmopara halstedii | reverse complement strand
GAAGAGTCAATTAGCCTTGGAAAGGCAATAATTACTCTTGGAGTAAGCGGATTGCGATCCGCTAACTCTACTTGGTTCTTGTAACGAACGAAAGGTCGGTGACCTTGAGCACGCTTCCTCAAGCTTTACTACGACAGCCTCAGTGCACGACCACAACAAATGCATCTTCTTCTTCGATCACAAGAGTCAGAGATATTTAAGCTGCTGAAACTCACGCGCTAGGATTGAGCTTTCTCTAGCGCGGGATGCGGTAGCTATCCGACCCTTTGGGACCGGATTTCATATCCTTCTTTCAACTATGGGGCTTTTTCGGTCAATAGGGCTTCCAGCCCATCCAACTATTACACGCACGGCAAAATTGATTGCTTGTCCACTTGTGTGACCAAACTCCGGTTGCCCCAGATGGGAATCATACCAGATACCTCCCGGTATCAGATCAAGTAACTACACACTTAAACCCGGAGTCGCCGGGGACCCCTTGGTGCCGTGGCAAAGCACTGAGACATTGACCCAGTGGTTGATTTGAGTATATCGAAGGAAAGCAACTCGAAAAATAAAAAGAAAGTCGCTGACTCAAATAAACTCACTAGTAGCTTAACCATCGGATATCAACTCAACGTCTACATAAATAAGCTTCTATGCTGCGCTTATCAGCAAAGTCTAAGAATGTAACAACATCATGAATAACCAAGACAGTGTGAGTATATTAGCATGTCATCAGAACTCCCAACATGCAATTCCTTGCCATTCATACGTGGTAGCAAAAGACTCAGTACTTTTAATGATATGAACTCGAGCAGCTTCAAAACGTTTTGATGATTCAAATCCTTCAAAGCAAATATGTAGTCACAAAATGGGCAGACAGAAGAAGATGGCCAATCTCATCTTCACTTTTCTATGAGGTACGTTGTGATGGCAGTTCAGCTGGATTTGGGAATAGCACCTCTGCTTGAATTGGATAATGATCCGAAGGATAGCGTCCCTTGCGATCTTCAACGATAACTTCAGTCTTCAGCACAGTCATTTGCGGACGGTAAAAGATCCAGTCAATGTGGTTAGCAGCGCGAATGGCAGTTTTCTCGCCATCATTCTTCACGCCAGCCCAACCATGGTAAGTAAATGACACATCACCAATTTGCTTCTTTGCTTCAGGCCATGCTTCAAGAAGATGTGGTCCATCTTTTTGGGATGTAAAGAAACTGTAGGTACTGGTGTGACGATACGTATTAAAGTCTCCCATGAGAAATAATGGAGCATCACCCGCAATCTGCTGAATGCGTTCCCATATTAACTTTGAGCCTTCTGTGCGTGATGTCGGGCCCACATGATCTAGCTGCGTGTTGAAAACAAAAAGCTCTTGTTGTGTAGCACGCAAACGGAACTTTCCCCATGTGACCATACGAACACATGCTGCATCCCAACCTTTTGTCCCTGGTGTGTCTGGTTGCTCCGAAAGCCAAAAGTTCCCATCATCTAAGCGTTCTAATATCGATGTATCATAAAAAATCTGTTCAAACTCGCCATTTTCCTCGCGTTCAATGCCAAAGCGTGCGTACGGGTGTTTCAGCAAGCTCTAGAACAAATAACGTGAATCACAGATCAATGAAAACTACTAAGATCTTCCAATTTATTACCTCAAGCTCGGCTAATTGAGTCTTTAATCCCTCCTGTGTCCCCATAATAGCAGGATGATAGCGGTCAATAATGTCAGCAACGTGCTCTTTGCGGTAATCCCAGCCATTCAGTCCATCTCCAGTACCAGCATATCTCAAGTTAAAAGTCATGATTGTGAGACTTAAAGGTTGTATCTGTTGCGTCCCTTGATCCGTCACAAGCTTCTGATCCAGCGTTTCCACTCGGAGACTTGGATGATATTGATTTCCTGAAAGCGTGGCAGCAGCTTCTGCTTGTTTTTCGATAGATGTGGGATTTCCGACCGACGAAGCCACATCCCGAAAGTTCTGATAAGCACTAAAAAGCATAAAGACCACGATAGTACCAATAACCACATAAATCAGGTCTGCCATAGATGAACGTGGACGTTGCGATTGTGAGTGACGATAGTATGGGTTGTGTGGCGCCGAATTGCTCGGGAAGAAGGTGTTTAAGCCGTTCATAATCTATAGTTCGAATATGACGCCAAGTGAATCGATCATATCGCTGATTGAATAAAAGTGCTAAAATATTTTACAAATTTACAAAAGTAAGCTTAAGATATCAGCGTAATTTTCTCTGCTATATGCTATGGTAGCCCAGATATATTGCAAGTTTAAGGTTATCGATGGGTATCTAATTGGTCTAAAGACATGGAGAGAAGGAAGATCTTCACACAACTTTTATTAAGTGCTAGTCATTACAGCAGCTGTAATGTTAACTAGATGTACAGAGCTACTTGAAGGCATTGACGTACAACCACACGTCACATTAAAAACAAATATTTTGTAGCTTGGCCCTTGTTCTTGTCTAGAATGAAAGATATGAGCTGTAGTCTGGCTACACTTTATACTCTATTCAGTATCCACGACAACTCACTAAACATGCCTGTTCTTCGTGCAATCTTTCTCATGAGCTTTCAGATTATCTCGTGTCTTGAAAGTCTTTTGACGTGTCGCTGGGCAATACGAACATGTATACGGTCTTTCATTTTGATGGCGTCGTTGCCAATGACGTTTTAATGTCTGTAAATTTCTTAAACTTCGACCTGTCGATTCCGCGTACTCACATTGTGTTTCTGGACAATGCTTTGGCCCAACTGGAAGTGGAGTTTGATCCCCCGTCACTTCGTTCATTGACCGCTCTGGGTGCTGTTTGCCATGAAATGTTAGCTGATAGAAATTGGCAAAGCGATTGTGACAGATGCAGCACTCAAACGGCTTAACTCCATCTCGCAGATATTCAATTGGAGCAGTGATTGCAGGCAAGACAATTCCAATAGTCTGAGACGTTTGACTTGGTGAATGCAGTCCTGTCATGTCGTCCGAAATACCTCGCAATCGCAGCACCTCGGCCTTTAATTGCTCTATCTGTTTCTGTTGTGCTCGTATCGTATCGTAAAGAAATCTGCTTTCATGTGACAGTCCTACCTCATCCCCGTGTTTCCAATGCACATTTCTTCTCTTCTCTTTATCATTCAATGACTTACAATTTTCCGTTCTTGGGGTTGAGACAGAAGGAAGCAAAGTCACTGCAGTTGGTGCACAGTGAACGCTATGGACTTTCATATGAGCCATAAGAAGTTCTCGCACACGAAAGCGTTTTCCACATTCCTTACACTTAAATGGCATCGATTGTACTCGTTCTGCATTTAAGTCTTGTGGACGCATTTGGTCCACAGGTTGTAAATTGTGTGTTGATCGATGAAAACGCAGTGCTGCTCGAGATGAGTACCGCTTGGTGCAGCCAGGTATACTACAAACGTATGGTTTTTCTCCTGTGTGAGTACGAATATGTTCTTGTAAAGTCGAGACTCGAGCAAATTTTTTGTAACAAGTTGGGCAGCTGAATGTTTTTTCACCAGTATGAACAACAGTGTGATCTCTTAGATGAGCACTGTCAGTAAATGACTTTCCACATCTCGGATAAATACAAAGAAAATTACGCATCCGCATGGCACCTGAAGTGCGTTTACGTTTTCTCGTTGGCGCTGAGATTGAGTTTTTTATCGTAGGATTCAACGGTGGACCATGTTTCTCTACTGGTTCACACACCAATTCATTTGTCAATGGATTACTGTTATAGAGATCAAATTCACTGCTGTCTTCACCATCGACTGCTTTGAAACTTGAAACATTGAGAGAGTTGGAATCAGTGACTGAACTTGGCATCGAAGATTCTATTGGCACAGACTGAGACACTCGTGATGTCGAATGACTGGTAGATGATGACCAGCATGAGAACAAATTTGACCGAAAGTTTGGACTTCTAGATGCTGTTAACGATGTCAAACTTGTCTCGTGTTCTGAGTACGGCGAAGGGTATGATCCCATTGAATTTATAGTTGGAAATCAAATTTTAAAATGTTATTATTGAAACCCCAAAATTACGATGAGACAAAGAAAAAAACTTTTTTGTTACCTTCATGAGGAAAAGACGCCAGCTGGATTAGCGCGTTCGTGTGCCCCAGTAGCTGAATAAAACTGACGGTATCGTGAGAGACAGATGTGCTGATGGTTTATCATTTAGAAACATGTAGTGAGCGTCAGGCGAAGCGTGTAATCGATAATACTTGCATTGCTTTTATTAAAGTTTACGAGTCGAAAATAATAATTATGAATAAAATTAAAAAACATTAGATTGAGTTTACCTGAATAGTTGGAAAATTAGTCGTGGCAGCAAATTATAATCAGTAATACTGAATTTGAGACGGAATTTGTAGTAAAATCAAGCACTTTCTTCATGTATGCCTCATGTAATTAGTAGTGCGTATGTTTTTGATAGAGAAGTTAGTGATGACAATAATAGACCCGGTGGCGTGGGTCGA
>NW_020187031.1:1970560-1981015 GCF_900000015.1 Plasmopara halstedii | reverse complement strand
TCTGCATTTGCACACACAAGCACACATCACTTCTACCTCTGCCCTTCTCATATCCTAATAAATTTAAGTAATAAAAAGAGCGAACTAATAGCGCTTAATACATCAGAGGCTCTTGATTTCGCTTTCTTTGTTGACGCGAACTCTTTAAGTAGAAAAATCTGTGCAATGTGCACGCCAACCCGATTAACCTTTGTATCTCTTCCTATCCGTCCCACGATATTTAAGGTGAAAACCCGTATTCTCTTTTAGTAATAAACATAAAAGAGTCTGCGGGACACGACCAGCTAACAAGCTTAAGTCTATTCTGATACCCCATGGGAGAAGACAATGGCGGCCGAAGGATTGGATGTTATCAACTTTTGCCTAGAGGCACTTACCATGAACAAGAATGTGCTGGTGATGCACATCCAAAAGCGTTCCCACTTGACTCAGTAAAGAAGCAGATGCCACACACTGTGAGACTGCTGATGATTAGAGTATAGGCATTTGTGGGTTGGACGGACTTACTAGATGCAAAAAATTTAGATACGCGTAGATTTAAATCTGCTTTAAGCAGAGTTACAGTGAGTCACGCTTCCAGTCTCAAAGCTGCGAAGTAATGGGTGCTTACGTGCAGCTCCTAGGTGAGATAGGCATTTATGACAGAGATTTGAAGCAACAGATATCGCGAGTTTTTGCAAATGCTTAACCAGGAGTATTAAGTGCGCTAAACGTTTTTGCTCATCATGGATGGCAAGAACGGGCGGACTTTGATCCGGAGAAAGTAATCTTATGGCCACAATGGTGTTTGATCCTTTTTTTAGGGTGGTAATGTTACTTTGTTACGGAACTCCAATCGAGTGAACTCGCACATACCTCTGTGGAAGCGCTAGGTGTCGATCTAAATTTGATATAGAAAATCCAAGCTGCGAGTGTGAAGAGGATACTAGAAATGAAGTTCCATGAGCGCACCAGACGTGGTGAGCCTCATCCATGTTGAGAAAATCGAGCGTGATCTCGTAGCTGCAATGCAGCTTCCCGTAATCGCAGATTGCGTTCTGGCTGAGTACACAGAACACGCAGATGCGTGGTATTTCATTGCAACCGAGCGGGCAACTTGACTCATTAAATTTCTGCTGGATAACGCAGTACGTGCATCTACAAGATTTATCCAAGTTTACATAATTGGTTTGGAAGTCCCTCTAGAGACCACCACAATGTAACTCTTGTTTAATTAGAGAAAAGCTTCACGTCGTAAGCTCCTTGGTGAAGTCAAACCGTCTACACTTCTGAGCAAGATCAGTGATTCTGGTAAGACCGAGCCTCAATGGTTAGTGTGCATGACACTACTGTTGAAGTTAGGATGTCTAAAAGCTGCACACTAACTTTAGAGGCAGGCAGAACCTGTGCAAATATTTTGTGGGACAGCAGGTCTAAATTAGCACAATTTGCCTACCTATACATGTAGTGTTTGCAGTCGGTAAGACTAGGTCGCTACTGCGCTACAACGGACATTAACGGTTGTGAAGAAAATGATTGAATTGTATTTTTACAGCCCAAATCGAATACAAATTATCCCAATTTTCCATATGGGCTCACAGAGACTAATCTGCGACCTCGCTCACACGATCCAGCCGGACGTAGGGAGCTTTGTTGCAGAAAAAGCAGCATCACTATCATTCCCTGTAGGTAAGCTACCCTCTTCTTAAACGAAGCGACGCTTTTCTAACCTGGGCATTCGTTAAGATTACCTTAAGGAAAAATGCGAGATCAAGCTCGTCTCAGCTTAGGACGCACGCCGTCACTCTTGAAGAGAGACGGCGTGCAGCCATAACCGAGAGGCTTTGCGATAAGAGGTTTAACCACCGCCGGCAACGCTCAATGAAATACTTTCTCGTGGAGCATTTCGTAGGCCGATGGATACACCACGACTATCATAAAAACATGGTGACACAAGCGGATCTCTCTCAGTCTAAAGCCTCGAGTGAGCTCGAAGTTCACCAAAGTTTGGCTCGGTGCCGTGGCCACTGACAACCTGACACCTCCTCTGATTTTATCTCCCCTGGAAAAGAGGGGAGATCGCTGGTCGCGACACTATTTCCGATAGTGAGAGGCAAACGACCTTGCTAAAAAGATTCTCTTTTGTCAGCAGCTGTTACAGTTGTCATATGATGTTGGACGGGACTATTAACAGCAGAAACTTGAAGCGATGGGTTTTAGCCCCAAAGTAGGCGTCGCGTTCTGAAATCAAGCATGGGAGAGCGCTGTCTAGCCGGAGGTCCGCTTCGCTGAAACTGCAGTGTATGGCCGTACTTTGGGTGAGACGGCGCGTTTTCTTCACCCAGTGTGCGAGCTGAGTGTGATACTCAGCGGTATGTTCACAGGATTCAAGTACACAAGATAAGTACATACCTTATGGAGATGATGGGCTATCCCAGCTGCTGCTACCCATGCTGAGATAGTACTTTTGATGTGATGACCAGTAGGTTTAAAAACTGCTCACGAAGCATTTCTTGTGCTCATTGCACTCTGAGTAAGAGCGAATGTCTCGCACGCATAGGAAAATAGGATTTCCGTACTTGCCTGATAAGCGATATCGGACGGTTAAAGCCACTGTCACGCTCTTCCGACAGAGAGGCCGACTGCAGTGAGCGCCTCCACCTCAGGAAACGGCTAGACCGCTTACCTCCAAATGAAGACGAAAGTGTTTGCGCAGTCACTGAGATTATAGAGTTGCAGAACACCGCGGTGTTTTCACCAAAAAATTTTAAAGTCCATCGATTGCAAAGACCGCATCTTTGGTGAAACTAGTTGAGCCATTTGACCTGGTGCACGGGAGACGACTCCCAGTATGGGTAGTATGCACGGTAAAGTACAGCGAGTAGCGTAAGAATACAATATAGGCGCAGTAATTGCTCGGGGTGGTCACTTGTCTGCAATGTATTAAAAAAATAGACTTGTGCGAACACCTGTGCTGTTTAAATTTTACCAGGTGTGACTGGGCAGGGAACGTAATCTTACGTACCCAGATCCTATGAAGTTGTCCTTTTTTGTACAAGAAGGTGATACTGTACAAAAATCACACGAAACTTTATGCTATTGTGATTTTTCATAATTCCACAATATCGTTATTTATGAAGATTACTGAAGTCCAAAAAGGAGGTCCTAGGCAATCTGGCTGTAAGCGAAAAGCTCACGAGCATAGGTGTATAGGAGATCTGCATCACTGCGGCTAGTGTCTTCGGACAGTTTAGATTCCTTATCATGGTGTGTCGATACGAGCAAGAAACATATTGCAAGGTTCGGTATGATTCTCGCGGTTATAATAATAAAAAGTACCCTGAGCTAGGAAACCTTATTAGTATCGAGTTCGACATCGTCAAAGGCTTAGCGGTGGAGGTAAAGCAAATTTCAAGATTCCATAGGGCGTGGATTATGAGGCTCGTGCGGTGAGGATACTGATCGCGTTAAGCGCCTCCTTCTAGCGAGAGGGCTAGGCCAAAACACGCCGGGTGATGACGGAGATGTTTGGTCTGGAATCGGAGGGTTACTCAAGCGTTCGCGAGAAGTACACCTTGGTATCCTCATCAAAATTTTATTAAAGCGCGAGAGTTGTTAATACTGTGATAAGAAATATTTATAAATATAAAAATAAATATTCAAAAAATTATATATTTTTTATGAAAATACTACAAAAATTTAGTCAATATTTATTAAAAATTTTACTTATAATAAATTTTACTTAATATAAAAATGAATTATGTATTCTGTAAGCAAAGGCTTGTTGAGCTTTATGGTATAGCGCACGGGAGCAGACTTCCGTTGTTAGTATACTCAGAAGAACAGGCGCGGAGAAGTGTATCGATCGGATTGGATCTCAAGGCTCAGTGGTTGCTCGTGGAGCAATTAGTTTTGGGTATTGTCTTGATAATTCGATATAGATGTGAATCCAAATGTGGTCCAAATCTTAGTGAGGAGGGAGTAACGGGGCAAGCACTGTAATCGTTTGTGCGTAATCTTTACACATCAAGTACAATTGTTTAAATACAACACGGTACAACCGTATAACAATCACGTTACTCTTGGCCTTATTGTAAATTGGAATTACGAAGATGACGAAGCTTCAATTGGAAGAATTACGAGGTCCAGGTATTGATAGCCGCACGTTTAACAACAAAGGCAGTTCGTTCACAGTCTGAATATTATTAATTATAAAATTGACCATTTCATGAAACAGAGATCCAGCCTCTATACGTCTTATAGCGCTTACTCCGTTTAAAGTGCGCGGCAATTCCGTTGCAACTTCTGTCGTGAGTATAGAACTAAGTACTCGTTGCTGCGAGCGTTCTTCGCTCCAATCAGGCCACCAGAGTCCACTCCATGCTCTTAGACCCTTGTCAAACGAAGAGATAATCGCTTACAACATCCAAGCGTTGCAAATTTCCTCAAGCACCGTTTGTCCACTTAATCAGGAAAACACGTTATTTCGCGCATCTTGAGTTTCCAAGCCAACTTCAACAAAGCAGACGTCTGACAAGTATATCGACCATACTCGACTCAGCCATGTATGAAGCACGACTCCGACGTCAATGTGACAGCCAATCACCTCGAGTTTTCGTTTTTACATTTCATATATAGGTCAGCCACATCACACTAGTGGAAAGTGCGCAACAACGGGTGGGCCTGATGATCCATCATGGAATATACAGGTCATGTGCGTGATTTGTCGTACGTGGCCTTAAACACAGATGCTGAGATATACAAAGAGCAATCATCCGCACAAATTTGCTGATTTTGAACCTCAAACCCCAGCGGGTTTTAAGCCTGCGGCCAACCGTTTTATTTCACTAACTATTGGCATCATCATTTCTGATGAATCCGCCAGGCGTTCCACGTTAAAGTGGTTCATGCCTTGCTCATCGAGCAGTGCCGACATTACTATACCCTCCATGGCTGGCTCTTGTGAGTCTTTTCGATTATGACGGAGCGTCAGTTGTCTTCCGAAGCTGGGGCGAGCCCGAGCTCTATTTGATCTTCGAGCTTCGCCATCGTTTTGCGTGGCTTTAGGCAGCCTCTAATGCTTACTAATGCGCTGCAGCTTAAAGACGAGGGTAGCCTGACGACAGATCTGATAGATAAGTTGTCTCATCAGCATCAGAGATCTTCAAGCCCAACTGTATCGTTAGGTGTGGCAATGCGATATAATTTTAACGAACTCTGGATGTGCTCACAATCCATTTTGAGATATTCATAGTATACCTCAGTTTCAATCTCGCTGCGATCGTGAATCGTCCGATGTAATGCTAACACACCTTAGTCTTATAGACTGCAGACACTGCATGTATATGTATGTTGATTGCATTCAAATTAGATGTTTGATCCCAGAACACATGCATGCTTGTTCCACCCACCTCTGGCATCGACGTGATGCCTTAAATATCTTGGCTTTCGCGCATCCTGCTTGTGACCATCGTTCTTGTTGATATATATATAACCGCTAATCTTGCTACAAAGTGTAGCGGGACAAGTTGATTATGATTGACGGCTTCGCCCTACAAGGTCTGAATCCATTTAAGGATGATTCTAAAAGCACCCGACGATTCACTAAACAATTCGTGTAAATTGGATAAAGCCTGCACAGGCATGTACTGCGTGACTCAATAAAAACTCGATGATAGCTATCTACCCGCGCGAGTGCTGCTAAATATATTATTTACATCACGAATAACGCATTTCGCCTCATTAATTGCTTGCGAATGTTTATCGGCTGACATTTCCAATCTGGTGCCGAGCATATTGGCCAATGCTTGCCCAAACTTTGCCGTAAGACACAAATCTTTATCCGATACAATGGCTGCTGACAAGCTATTGTTGATGAAACAAGTTTTAGAGAACGGCGTGACTGTATTCTCGCTCGTAACCGTATTACTGACAGCCGCGAGAAGAGCTGTCTTACTCAGACTGTCCACAAGCCTACAATAACGGTATTACCAGACGCGTCTCTCAAACGTCTACACTTATGTGACAGCCAGCACTCTGCCAAAATCGGCAGGCTCACAAAGGTGTCGCTGCATGCGGGTAGAGCTTAGCTCGCTGAGACGTTTTACACGTGCGCTCATTTGTTCTTACTTACTTAAACATGTAAAGCTACCAAAATATGGCGTTCACCGAGCAGGAGGTACTTTGCAATGGGGTTAGACATACCCTGGTATGAAGGAGTTGGACAGACAAGATGGTGTGACCACACAATGATAAGGCTACACTTTAACAACAAGCCACTACGTGGCGGGACTGCCAGTAGTTATGCATTTTAATCAGTTTTTTTTATAATTATGAAAACATTTAAAGTTAAATACAGGCGGCTCAGCTACATATAAAACAAAAAGAAACAGTTTACACTTCGAACAGAAGAGTTTATTTGGCTTGGGTTCTTGATGTTTGGAGTAAGCGATTGCGATCCGCTACACTCATACTGATTTATTATAGAACGTAGACTTGACCGACTCGGCTCGATCACGCACGTGCGCACCAGGGAGCTGAGAACAGTTCACGTTTCAATTCAGCGCCACTCTTGGACAAAGAATATCACCATGTATTAGAAGCAAAAGCCATGGCTACAGCTTTTCGTTACTTTTGAAAGGTCGATGACCTTAGCTTAGCTTCCTCTAGGCAAAGAGCTACGGCAGCAGCACGAGTAGTCAATCTAAACCTGAGACGTTACGACTGATCATCTATGAGGATGGAGTAATTTTCCTATTTTTTCAAGGGCATGGAAGACAATCTCAAGTAGGTGACAACTCTGCTTGCCCGTGAGGGTGCAGTACCTCGCTTCACAAGGCCCTGGAGTGATCAGCGCGCGCCTGAAGGCGTGTTGAAATTATTAGAATGCTCTGTTCGAGCGCCTAGAGCTGAAAATGTCACCGTCGACTGCGTCCATGAAGCCACTGCCAACGGCGGATGACTCGTCCCGACCCAGGCTGCTCATGGTAAGCGTTAAGACGTTCGAGGGTAAAGTTGGAGAGTTTCTCCTGCTCTGTGTCAGAGAGGCCGAGATGGCCTCCGTGCTGGCGTGGCCAGAATGGAAGTCAACAGTGTGCATCCGTCTTCTTTTTGAGTGTGGCATTGAATGCCAGACTCAGCTTTAAGTCGGCACGACTTGGTAAGAATGCACACCCTAATAGCTCGTCGGGTGGGCCTGAGCCAATAGATCTTAGAAAGGGTGGGGAAGCGTTCCAACACCCGACTGATTTTATCTGTGGAGATACCCTACGCAATGCGCGTCAAGGCTCATCGAACCGACGTCCCACTTCTCATCAGTATTCTGGCACATCACAGGGAAACGATAACACGAAGTAAGCGCTGGGTGCCCTACTGGGGAAGACCTGATTTCCGTTGAGCCTCAAAGAGATAGAGAGCAGCAAGGCTCATCCCCGAAAAGATCCGTGCTCTTGAATACTGAATGTGAATGGCAGCCGGGTGTGCTGGTCGTGAACGCTACCGTGAAGGACTTTGAGAAGCCATGAAAGATTCTTTTCCATTCCGGGGCGTCCATCAATTATGCTCGACGCTCAACAGTGGAAGGAAGGCAGCTGTTTGCTCAGGCGCTGGAGGCGCGGTTGAGTGGCACCGTCTCTGGGCATCTCACTGTTCGGCTACATATTACCTAGTCACAAATAAACACCATCCGAATTGAATTCATGTTGGCCACCGGCGAGTAAGTTTTGATGATGATTCACGTTAAACTTTTTGTTTAAAGCCCCTAGCTGCAAGCTGAGCTTCATACCTTCCCACTTGCCCTCCCTCATCTCGCCTCTTTACAAAGTCCCGCCTACAACCAATTTGGCGCATATACGCTTTCTTGACACCAAGGTCCATGCTACATTGAACTCGCGCGCTTTTATTCATTTCGGCGCATCTTGACTTGTCATGTGTCATGTCCTGCTGATTCGTGGTTGGAGCGTCATCCGTTTCCTGACGTTTGCAGCATAGGCTAACACTGCTTCAGCAATCAGACCGTCTTAATCCATGCGAGTTCATTTAGGCGATGGAGGACAGAAGTGGTCGTCATTGTTAGGGTCACTGTTCTCGTCCTCATGAATAGCTTCAGCAAAAGTCGAGTTGGGACCTGTCGAGCCGGGGTTCGTATTGCTATTACCCACCCGCATGATCGAATTGCGTTGCCGGAGTCTTCGCTCAATTTGCGGAGACACGCCATATTCTCACACTTTGCCTGTTTGCTCGCTTCACTTAATATCGAAGTTTCATACCGAGTGATGGTGGACCGACATCAACCTCACACATCACGATGTCTTCGTTGTGCTCCTCAGCTGGCAACATTGGCTCGTCGACCATGGGTGTTGTTTGATGGTAGTGAGGCTTCGGGTCGTCACTGTCCAAGCAGATTTTGCCATCGCTCTCTGCATTGATCACAATCAGGCCGTGCGTCTCTTTAGTGTCTTATTTCAAGCTCGTCAAGTTTAAGAGACCTTACCACTTTAATCTTATACGACTTCATGTCGAGCACCCTGTAGCTCATGGTATTTTCGACGTACCCGAAAAGCAAGCACCGAAATCTCTGTGCCTCCATTATCGCTCACTTGGCACCATCTATATGCGCATCCGTGGGGATCCGAACACGCGCAGGTGGTCATGTGATTTAAGGGTGGGCTTGATTGTCTCGTATAACGTTATGTCCGGGTGAGCACTATTCGTGTTCCTTTTGATCACGTAGACTGCTGTCTTCACTGCCTCCGCCCACCATTCGGCTGATACCCCCTTGGAGTGCAGCATGTTTCTTGCCTTTTCTACCACGGGATTTCACGTTCCCTGGTTTGAAGGGTGTGGATCACACAAGATGGTTTGATTACATTATGGTGTGGTTTAGACAAGATGGTGTGATCAAACAATGGTGTGTATACATTTAAACAAGAAGTCAGCAAGTGGCTGGAACAGCCAGTAGTTATACATTTAAAGTGTACTATAGGAAAACCTATATATTTAGATATACGCGGCTTTGCCGCAAATAAAACCGATTAATGCTGTAACAAGGGTTAAAAGTACCCTAGTATGATGGGGTGGGTCACACAAGATGGTGGACCATCAGGTCGTGGGTTACACAAGACGGTGTAAACAGACAATGGAGTGGCTATACCTTAATAAAAGTCAGTACGTAGTTGGACAGCCAGTAGTTATGCATTTTAATTAAAATAGGAAAACCCATAGATTGAGATATAGGCGGCTTGGCCGCAAATTAAACCAAGAAATCCAGTTTACATCTTGAACGGAAGGGTTTATTTGCCTTAAGTTAAGGTTGTGGTAACTCTCATGTTGCGGATTGCGATCCGCTACACTCGTACTGGTTCTAAGTATAGAACAAAGGTCACTGAGGTTAGCTTAGCTTCCACTACGCGAAAGAGCTACGGTGGCCCCGCCGCAAAGGGTATAAGGGAGTAAATTTTTTTTTGAAAATTTACTCCCTTATAAAGCAAAGCATAAATGCAAGAAGGAATTTATTCTGACGGCGTGCTTTTTGTCTTACAGTCACATACCGGTATTTCCTGAGGTAGGTATGCTCTGGTATGAATTTGCTTGAGAATATTATTGTTCATATTCGAATATTGATTGGGTCATTAAGGTCATTAACTCGGGGTATCATTATTAAATAAAGTTACCTAACTGTGAAAGACTTAATTATGATCATTTTAAAGAGCTTGCGCGTCTCATACACCGTGTCTTCTGGTTCTTTGATACGGATAGAAGTGTGGTATGCTCCATCGATCGTGTTCAATAGCTATTTTCCACACGTCCAGGATTGCTTTACTAAATAAATGCCAATCAAGTAGCATACCCCCACACGTGATCACCAGTACTTAAACATCCTTTTCATCTGCTGGATATTCTCCAAGAAGATTTTGATGACGACATTAAGTACGGTAGAAATGAGAGATAAATTGGCATGTACTCTGATGAAGTATCTGCCTTCACCATAAGAAGTTATCGATAAGAATATGCGCAAAGAAGAGATATCTTACCTTCATCCCCGTCGTCGGCATCAGGAACAACCACAATAAGTACGTTATTCTCTGATGACCCAAACGCTTCGATTGATGAGCCTGGCGTCGCAGATTCTTTCGCATCGTACTCCGCACGGACCTCGAATACTGTGAGGTCAGACGCAGCAGTTCCTTCGAGGTGACTGTTGAACTAAATCGGTGGCCCGATACGCTACTTCTGCGCAAAATGCTGTAAATGACAGATAGGAAGGAAGGACCTGGTGGTTTGAAGGTTACTTTTCAAGTGAATGTATTCTGCTTTTAGCTATGTAATTATGCAAATGGTGGGAGTCTCATAACTCCTCCTGGTTTACTTAGGTAAAGACTTACCTTGTTCCCAACACTGCTGTACATCGTCTACGGGACCGCAAAGCGCGCGGAGATCTCCAAGTTTAGTCGCTGACAAAGCCTTTGTCATTAAATT
>NW_020187031.1:1947522-1970550 GCF_900000015.1 Plasmopara halstedii | reverse complement strand
TACCTAGCCACATACCGTATTCTTGTTTGGGTGTGGTCACACCATGCCTATCTCGTGTAACACATACCTCTGTTACCAGGGTACATGTAACCCCGTTACACCCTTCAAAACCACGCAGCTGGATATAAAAAGCCCTCGTTAAAGCATGTAAGCCACCCCTCATCTTGACTCCGCCTTCTGTACTCTCTCGTCAAATCTATGGAAAAGTGTCGAAAAGTAGTAATCAGCAAAACCCTACGTTACTTTTACTGAATGAGCAACGCTAGAAATTAAAGTCAATGCTTTTATCGTGGAGTTGGGATCCGCATTATCCCGTGGTGCTTACAGTTTCTCGAACTTTATTGGTGGAAAATCTTCTTGATAGCTTTGCTCGCACATCTAATATTGAGTGGCTACGACAAATAAGATATAAAGTTTGGAGTGAACTAATTTGGGCTGCAAAACTGTCAAATGTAATGTCATCGCCTTATGATTTAGTCCTGTGTGGATCAAGAATACGCAGCACCAAGTTATCATAATTACGTTAGAGGTCCTTACGTCAAGATGACTTACTGGCGTATGCCGCGAATAGGGCTGGTAAATTTATGTCACTACACAGTAAGTAGTACGTCTATTCAACCTGAGTGTGGCTTGTTTGCCCAGGATACCCTCCTCCTGATTTTAGTATGGATCTATGCTAAACAGTTCACTTTAGTAAAATTTTGCATCCTATTGTTGATACGCATGAGCAAAGCGAGCACGCAAGATCGGCAATGTTTTCGTCTTTTTTTCAAACTAATCCATTGCAGCAACCTTTCTCTGATTTTTCCTATAATGTTCAAGGAGTATTGTTTAAAAATCTGAGCTCATTAGGTATCCTTCCTGCTTTCTGATCTTTATCGTCTGTCCAAACATGCCAGCAAAGGTGCAAAGGTCTTCTGCTGAGACAAAAAGCTCTAAGAAAAAGTTGTCAGCACAGTTAGTGATCACGTAGCCTGTCTTAGTGTGTTCTGATTCTGGCTGTTTTTCTTAACACGAAGCGTGTTTTATACTCTTAAAGGATGTCTGATAGAAATAACTTGCACGGATGCAAAATATATACGCAACTTTTGTATTAAGACATTTGTGTCATTTTTTAACGCGAAAAGCTGATTTTACAGAATAGGCAAGCGTGTCTTGACCAGTGCCTTTTTACCGTCTGTGCTGTAGAAAATACAAAGCTGGCTACTTATTTGCTAAATTTCATGATTTGATCTCCAAATTTATGACAGAGACATCAAGAATGAGCCTTAACCACGTTTTTTATCTGTTTCTAAGTGACGTAGAAGTGTAGACTGTGTGACAGCAACTATGCCAGTTGCGATCACCATGTTAAATTACAATCACGCGATTGGCCAGCACTGGCAATCTCTAGCAATAAAGCTACGGATTTTTTTAATGTCGACGTCACCTGATATTTGCACGATGACATAATTGGATAAATTTCACGCTTGATCATATTCTCGCCATCTTGAAATCTTGCCATTATTGAACGTTCAGAGCCAAACTTACTCAACAGATTCATCAGTACCGTCAATTATGCGCGTGTTGCATGCCTCAAGTATGTTGGTTATCATGTCTGCAGTCATTCATATCGACGGCAACGTTGGCTCGACGGGAACTCCTGCCCAGACTGGTGAAACTGATAATCAATCCGCGACAGAGATAGCCCACCACCACTTGCGAAACCCAAGTAAATATGTGGAGATATCAGAGGAGAGGAAAAATGATAAATTAACGAGAAAAATGTTGGCGAAGAAGGCTCAAAGAATAGCCGAGACATCTGCCGAGATAGAGAAGATCACCAGCGTGCTTGATAGCCCAGCTAAAGATCAGTGGAAAATTGCGTTGAATAATGAGCTTCGACTTAATTATGACGCAGAAATTGAAGCTTTATATAAAAGCGCTTTAATCCGATCGTTGAGGAAGGTTGCCGAATTAATCGACAAAGGTGAAAGTAATAAATATGTCCAAAATGTATTCCAAGCGATGTCCAAAATCGATATCGCCAGTATCTCATCACTCGAGCTGGATACAGAAATGGTGCAGAAGATTTCAAATGCCCAAGCACAATACTCTCTCGCTTACGAACTCGCAGAGCTTTTAGGCTAAGATACGCTATAGATGGTATGTAGGACCTTCGTGCGCAGCGCAAATACTAATACATAATAAGAAAAAGCTTTATTTTTGATTCTTTTTTTTTACGGTCTCATCTTCGATGTCACCTTTTAGAGTGATGAGCAGATCTTAACTGGATGATATGATGTGCCAGAAACGACTCAAGAAGACTACTCAGGATACTTTGTTCCCCTCCTTCAATTATCCTCACGTCGTTCACGGTGTGCATGGGCTCCTTACGACATAGACACCCAAGGTTTCGACAGCGGTCTTTGTCAAGCACCTCGAAACAATATACCTTTTTGGGCCTTTGTATTCAAGTCATCACACATGCAGCTACATAAAACTTACTCTTCTCATTTTTTGACTTTTTGATTGGAACGGCAAAGTACATATCATCTATCCAGCTCTCAAGTCATCCCGTCCTGCTCTTTATCAAGGTGCAAGGAAAGCAACAAACTTTTTTTCCAGTGACACGCCTTGCAGCCTTTGCTTGCTCAAATTCTAGTTTGTCACTTTGCGCCAATATGATGTGCAGACTGCAAGTGGTGAGCAATTCTAAATAATGTAGGGGCAGAGCTGCCATCTCAGAAAGAAGCGGGAGGTTGTGAATGCAACTAATTGGTGGTGTCTGCAGATCGCTAAACGAAAGTAAAAGCTGGTTGATTTCACTTTTAATATATGACACGTTTCAAATAGATAAAGTGATACATACATATGAGAAAAAGGCTATGTGTCGAGTCTTTCAGAAAAGCAAGAGGATTCTATTGGTAATTCGTTATTAAGATGTTCAATCTACTGCTAAAAACTTGTTCGGATTATATATCAACGGTTGGGCAAACTTGAAAAGATCATTTGCCGAGTACTTTAGCCATTATGACTACGTGCTTGACGTTACCTTCTGTTGATCTGTTGGAATTGAAAAAGTTATTTATGTATTCGTCCAAGCATTGCCATATCTTTATCAAATTACTTATCTGTCAACGGTCACACACTACACAATTGTCACTAATGTTCAGAAGTTCATGAGCGAAGGAAATTATTCATACTCAATGTATTGAGATTCCGTAATGAGCTCACGATATGGCAACTCGGTTCCACAAACCAATCGGTTGTTCAGAAATAGCTCGTTACGATTATATGAAGGAACACTGAGCAGAACATCCATAGTAGAAGTCAATACAAACGTTGGCCTTCGACGTGAACAGTGGTGCACTCTTGGCAATGTAAACAAGGCTCTCTTTTACCGCATCGGTAATAAAATGACGATGAGATTGGCTTAAATAACGGTCGTTGTAAGCAATTTTAATCTTTTTTAAGAACTGCAGAAAAAATTCGTATGTAAAGATGGTAGAGCTGTCGTTCCTCGTACGCTTAGTACTGACACTCCTTCTCTTAGCGTTGTCAGTCTTTGCGTACAATTGGCTATCAGCACCATCCGTGCCCTCACCCCCGCTATCTGTTAAACGTTCAAAGAAACGCAGTAAAAAGAAGGCAGCCAAGCAATCCACTTCTCAGTCACCGTCTAATTTATCACCAGAAAAGCCTCAGACGTCTGTGGCTTCGACCGAGCTTCCTCTTTCACTTTCAACAGCAGGTGGCGAAGATCATGATGATAGTGACACTGATTCGGACAATGGACTCTCGGTTGCCCAAGTGCTGGCTACACGAAAGTTTAAACCCAAGAATCTTGGCGGTAAGATCCAAACATCGCTCCCCCCTGCTAATGTTCCAAAATTCGCAGTGAATCAAAAAGTTATTGCTCGATTTCAAGGTGGACCTCATTGGTATCCAGCTACGGTATCGGAGCAACGTAAGGGCAACGAGTATCATTTAAAATACGACGATGGGGAAGTGGAATATCGAGTGCCAGCGGAGTACATCAAGCTTCGACCGACAAAGGCTGACGAAAGTATTAAGGACATCGACGATACTTCTACTGTTGTTGAGTCCAAAACGATAGAAGGAAAAGTTGAACTGCACGAAGCATCGTCAAGCTCAAACTTAAGCGAATCAGATGATGACGACGGCTGGCAAGTGGTAGGGACATCCGCTGCTGCTAAACGTCAGCGACGTCTTATGGGATCTGCTACTCCAGCAGAGCCGTTGATTGACGGTTTGACCAAGCGTCAGCGTGAAAATCGTCGCAAAACAGAGCGACAGCGTGAGAAGAAGGATCTTTTGCGTCAGCATGCCCAGAAGGACGATCTGGACGCTCGCGCACGTTGGCGTTACGTGCCTTCATAGAAGCAGGTTTTGCTTATGGCTCTTAAAGCTTTAAGGTGCTTAGTTCCGATATAACATGATAATGATTGAAGAATGGCTGCAATCCACGATATTCACCGCTTTATTATTCTTAATTGTCATTTCGAGATCCTCCTTTCGATTGCGTGTTGAAGCTTGCAGCCACTTGTCGAGTATGACAAGTCAGATACAAACTCAGACTAATTCTCACCAGCGATTTTCGGCAAGATCATGCTTGATTGCCGCGTTCATCTTGAAATTCAAGACAACATTAATATCTTGTCAAACTCAATGCTTCTCTGCAACGCAAAGCTGATCTAGCTCAAGAGATGATTGTATACAATTTAGTGGCATTTGATGAAAAAGCTAGTCCATCTGCTGGTAACAAAGGCGCTGTCTACATTCAAAAAAATCACGGATGCTGCAGCATGTATTAACTTTAAGATACGAAGTCGTCAAAGCAAACGAAACAAGGAATTAATTGAGATTCTATATGTGTCGACATCGTACAAGACTTTTAAAGTCATTCGAAACTCCCACGTTTTAATTTATGCCGCTCTTGATGCGACAAAAGCACTCAACACTAACAGCTAATAGTGTTGTGATTGCCAATCTAGAGACGATGGAATATGGTGGCGACGAGCTTGGTATGGTCCTGAACAAGGAGGAAATTAACCAACATGACGAAAGCTCCAATATTATTGTGAAAGGCTCAGCATTTAATCCAGAGCCTTCAGCTTCTCTCGTTGTGCATATGACAAAAGAAGTGCGTCGAAATGTAGGAAAGCACAACCACTTGTTTGTGATGGAAGCAGATCACTTGCAAGAAGAAATTTTAACGCTGCGTACTACATGTACTGGAACGAAGCGAAAAGTACGTTTCGATTCTTTAGAATATGGTGAGTCTACAACGGATGTCCCCGTCGTACTTGGTGATTCGGAAGCGGGTTTTCTTTGCTGGAAAGAATTTGTAAAGACGAAGAAATTGAATGAAAAGTCAATTGCGGAAGCTCAGCGATGGAAGATGCAAGTGATAGAACTCAACGCTTACATTTCCATGCAACATGACGAAGTAGCAGTACTGCGCACATGTGCAAGGGAAAAAGACGCAGCGATTGAGAAAGCAGAGGCTGAAGCGAAAGAACTTCGACACTTGAATCAGATGCATTCTCAGGAGATGAATTTGCTGCATGACAAGATTCAACATTTGACCACCGAGATAAATAAGGGTAGCATGCATTTGAAAATGATCACGGAGAAATGGACTGAGACACAGGCCAAATATGGACTTCTAGAGCGAGAGAATAGCATACTTCGGAATCAGCTTCAGGTTGCTTGTCAGCATGCTGTAGAACGAGAGCGCGAGTTTGTCTTAGTACGAGATGCGCGAGATGCTCTTCACCTCCACATAAATCAACTTAATGGGACTGGAGCTGCAAAGACAGCACAAATAAATGCATCCCAAGCTTACAAAAGTAACATTCGTGAATATTTGCAGTTCCAACAAGAAGCCATTCAGCGTCACGCAGTGTTTCGTCGTCTGGTTAATAATGTAGCACGTAATGCCATCATGTCGTTGCATGCGATGCGTGCCACAATAACACAGATACGAGTTCCACTTGTAGCTTTTCAAGGAGATTTCCGACGATTTTTTGACAACCTTCGTGTCCCTGTTTTGACTCTTCTTGACCAAACGTCCCGATATGCAATGGCAGCACATATTGAACATGCTCCGTTGCGAGTGGCTCTTACGTTTTCGGAACTTACTCGTCAACACCTTCATGAGCAATTATGGCGGACGCGACGAAATGCGATGGTTATATGCCAGCTTCAGAATGTTCAGGATTCGGTGGCTGAAAGTACTAACGAAGCCGAAATGTCAGTGGTTCGAGGTAATTACAGCAACGGAGAGCTACTTCTACGTCAAAAGTACGACAATAGAGAAGAAGTCTTGGACGTTCAATGTGACGCAATTTTTTCGGACCGAGGTCGGGAATGGGATCGTCACGAGACCATCATGCCACTTGTTCAATCGGTTTTTGACGGATGCAACGCGTGTGTCATAACCTTTGCCAAAGCTTTGCCTTTGAAAATTGGGGCGACGGTAAGGCAAACGGTTCCAGAGTTAATTCTACGCGAGTTGTTTGAAGCTATGGGAATGCATGGGACTGACGCACGTTTTTATCGAGCTAAGGTCACCATTAGCTTTTTGGCTGTTTTTAATGAGACTGTGTACGACCTGTTAGGAGTTGAGCGAACGCTATCAATGACGACTGACGCTGCTGTCGCTACTGGTCAACAGATAGTAGTACTTGAAGTACAAGATGCAGAGGAAGCTCTCATGGTACTTGCTGGAGGACGTGAGTGTCTTGCGGCTAGTGGGGTACCAGACCTTAAAGCAAATGATGTAGCTCCGTCACTCTTGAATTCGTCACTCACTCATACGGTTGTGACCGTATGCTTGTCATTTGAAAATCTGCTCACTGGTTGTGGACTCAACAAATCAAAGCTTCAGATTGTAGAATTGGCGCTTGGATCAAAGTACGCCGGAAACCAATCGCCTCTATGCTCTGACAATCATGAAGAAGAGAATCAGCGAGTGGCAGCGGACAAAGGCATAGATGCACTTGTGACAGCGCTTGCAGACGTCCGCTTCAAGGATGTGACTTCCGTGCGCTATCATAACTCGGAACTCACTGTTCTCCTTCAAGATACTATTAAGTTTGGTGCGAAATTCCTCGTGTTAGTTGCTCTCCCTTCTTTCTACTCATCTCGCCAAACTACCGAAGACGCCAATCCTGCAGCTATAGTACGCATTCTTCAACTCATGCGTTCATCTATTGGAAGTGATGATCCGCGTCTAAGTTTGAAAAACAATAACCACGATCGGTCAGTCGAAGGTTTCATGAATCGATTAGCTTTACAACAGTCACAGCAATATCGTGGGTATACTTTTCCATTCTCTTCATTTCAAATGCGAGAATACGCTCGGCATTATGCGATTGTACCAAGTTCATGGAGTACCGAGCTCGAGGATTTGACCAAGCGATATGATAAACAAGCACTTGATTCCTTAATCGCAACACCTCCAGCTCGTATATATCATAAAGTTGACCAAGTTTGTGAAGATGAGCAACAGCATCACTACCACACCATCTCTTATCCCCCTCCCGACCCTATAGACAGTCAATTAAAAGTTCCGCGGCTCAATCTCGACCGATCAGCCACTTCGAAACTAATACCGTCATGCAATCATTCCAAAAGTATTTATAAAAATACGGCGACAGCAGTAAGAACAGCAATTGCACCTATGACTGTCTCTTCTACCCGTAAATCCACATGTGAATATCGTCATCAAATGGCTTCTACCGTCTTGAAAAAGACCTTTCAATCTCGTATTCCATTTCGATAGAGATTTTTTTTTTTATTAAAAAGCACGTCATGTGAACCACATGAAACAGAGTTTAATCTTCGTCTACGTGTTCAATCATTGGGAAAGATCTCGTCAATCTTCCCGTCGTAACTTTTGTCTTCTGTTCTCCCGCTCGCTATGTCCATTCTTAGTGATGCTGAGATGCTCGAGCAGATGCAGCAGCGTCTTCAAAGTGTAACTGCTGCCAAAAGTGCCAATGCGGCAGCAGGGAAGCAACTGGATGAGAAGCTGCGGGTAGCATTAAATAATCCACCGCGTCGTCCAAATATGTCCGCTGAACGTCTAAAAGAAGAGATGGAGCGTAAAGAATGGCATCGAAACACTACATCGATGGTCTCTAGTGATGAGCGTGTGTTACTTCGCGAAATTCAGCAATTAAAAGAGAAATTATCGCAACAAGAAGCGTGCGATGAATTTCAAGCTAAGATTGACAAAATGCGTCAGGAACGTCAAGAACGTTTTGAGCAACATAAACAATTTGACACGACACTTCAGCAATTACAGCAAGGTATTCGCAAACTGACGCTTGCTGCACACCTGAAAACACCTGTCGTGGACTTTGTTACGATTGATGTCACGGTCCCGGCCGACAAAATGGGCACAGTGATTGGCAAACAGTATAGTCACGTCCATCAACTAGAAAAAGAGTGTTGTGTTATTCTTGAAGTGGACAATAAAGCCAACGTGATAACAATCACAAGTGCCCCAAAACAGGTACAAGCAGCGAAAGAAGTGATTGAAGATATTACACTCGCCACAACGCAATCTATTGGACTCCATCCCGATGCTGTTAAAGTATTAATGTTTCAACAAGCGAAACAATTGCACGAATTGGAAAAAACACTCAAGCTTAAGCTTAATATTAGCAAGACAGACGGGATTTTGACAGTTGAAGCCTCGCCTGACAAGACAGTACAGTTGAAAAAAGCCATTGATGCTCTAACAGCTGGCAAAGTTGACATTTTATTACCGTTGGATATCGTCCCAAAGCTAATTGGTAGTAAGGGGGAGACAATTAATCAGCTCATGGAAGATACAGGAGCACATGTTGACATTGATAAGGTGACGAACAATGTACGTCTTGTTGGCACAAAAGAGAGTGTGGGGAGTGCCGAGACCTTTATTCGTGAACTCATTAGTGAGCAGTCTCAGCGTGAAAAGAACTATACGCTGGAAGATCGAGAAATATTCAAGAGTCCAGTGTATACTAAGTACAAGTTAGCGTTCTTTGCCGAGTTTTTGATGGCTGATAAGGCTAAACAATTGCGTTTGCTTCGTACCGATGCGCTAGACGCTCGTATCAAGGTGTTTAAAAAAGAAGGTCGTATTCACGTTGTGGGTAATAAGAAGCAAATTGATGCAATGGATGATGCGTTACGCGAACGACTTAAGGAGTTTGAACATCATCACTGGATGCATGAAGTGGCTGATAATCACTTACTAAGTCTTATCATTGGCAAAAAAGGAAGCAAGATTAAAGAAATTGAAAATGAAGGCAAAGAAAATAACGTTCGTATTGATATTGAAGACACATTCGTGTGTGTTTTTGGTGACAATGACGAAGCAATCAGTACTGCGAAGGCAAAAATAATGGACATTATTGACACAAATCAACGCTCCATCTTTGTAACGTCACGCTACTTGATTGCTATTTTGATGTCATCTAAGCGTGAAAAGCTGTCGGATATTGAATCAAGTAGTGGTTGCAAGCTGCATCTGCCTAAGCAATCACACGAAGAAGTAGCCCGAAGCAGCGAGAGTGAATCTGATCAAATTAAAATCGCACTCACGGGTACACTTGAGGCAATACAAATTGCAAAGAAGCAATTGGAGGAGCTGGACGAGGCACATCATGTTCGATACTTGCCGCTTGATAGTGATGAAATTCCAACTGTGATTGGCAAGAATGGAGAGACTGTTTCCGAGCTGGAAAGCAAGAGCGGGGCCAAGGTTCGAGTGTTGCGAGGTAAAAATGACCAGCCATCTGAGCTGGAAATGATTGGCACAGATGAGCAGCTGAAAATTGTACAAGCAGCAGTCGATGAGCTCTTACAGACGCAAAATCGTCAACTTTTGCAGCTGGATGCCTTTGCAACACGCTGTTTGATTGGCAAGAAGGGTGAACGCATCAAGGCGATGCGGCTTTCTCACCCAGAAGCCACTTTAGATGCTTATTCAAACCGTGGCCAGGTTCGCATTAAGGCTGCATCCCCCGAAGCTCTTAAGGCCTGTGTTGATGATGTGCTTAAGACTTTACAAGAAACTCACGTGATTGAAAGTGTTTACATGTCGCGAGATCCCCGAAACGATACAAATTTGCCGCGTGGTACCGCCGGATCTGCAGTGACTGATTTTAAAACAATTTTGGAGAAGCACGAAGCAATTGCTTTGCGATTACAGGAGCTAGTAGCAGAAGGCGGCGAGGGCATGAAAGTATCATTTCAAGATGATGGGAATGTGGCGAAGATCCGTGGTCCCGCAATTGGAATTGGCAAGATTAAAAAATTTCTCGAAATGCTAGTGTCACCAGACTCGCATTTTGTAGAGACTATATCTTTGCCCTCTGTTGCATTTGCTAGTGCTTTGGAGGTGAAGGGCGAACCTTCAAAGCTGAACGAAAATGCATTGCGTATCTGTAAGCAAACTGGATGCGAAATACGCATCAGGCGTTCACTAGCCGCTCCGGGTGCGACTGAGGAGGGTATAATTCGCATTGAAGGTAATGATGCTTCCAAGGTGTTCGAAGCCAAAGCTGAAGTAGAGAATGTGCTTCAATTTTATTATCCTGATTGCTTTCAGACGCTTGACGATTTGTCTCCGTCTATTGCGACCCGTGTGTATGAACTACTGCCTACTCTTCGTGCTAAGTACAACTTCGTGTTCTCGCGACCTACGAAGTCAAGTTTTAAGATATTCACAGACTCTAAGACACACACAGAGGAAATCATAAAAGAGCTGATGAAAGAAATTGAAGCGTGGAAACAGCAGCAGATTGAATTAAGTATTCCGGGCTGGCTTGTGCCTATTTTGCTGGGCCGCAATGGCGAAACCATCAAGAAAATTAGCGCAGAAACCAAATCTCGTCTGGACTTGAACTCCCCATCTTCTTCCAGCAATCGCCACGAAGACCGTATCCTCACAATAAGCTCAAGAGATGATGAGGCTGTAAAATTTGCATCTGAAAAAGTGCAAGAAATGCTTACGATCCACAAAAACAGGTCTTCAGTTGTGGATGTCGCCAAGGATAAGCTAGACATTGCTCTATCTGTCAAAAAAAGCGCGGCCAAGGGTATTCAATTTTACGTGATTGATGGTGAGATGAAGAGTGGCTTACAAGTCGTGATTTATGGTGAAGACCATGACGAGCGTGAGCGCTTAGTGGAGAAAATGGAGCATCATCTCGAGATGTTTGTGGTGGAGACCGTGGCTTTGCCCTCAACTGTGTCTTCTGCATCTGCAAATTCCATGCTTGGATCTCTCATTGGCAAGAGTGGCGCCAATATTCGTGCTCTGCAATCACAATTTCCAAGTGTGATGCTTGATATTTGTCGCAATGACTTCTCTATCACGTTGAAGGGATTTGTAGAAGAAGTTGCGAAAGCTCGCATTGTAATTGAAGACAAGATTCAAGAATTGTTGCGTAATGAGGAAGAGTTTCAAAGACGCCGGAACACTCGCGTAAACCATGAAGCTGAAATGCAAGACAATGTAGAGAAAAGGCGTGCCGACCAAGCCGTTGATGAAATTTTGCAGCCGAATATGGAGCAACATCGACAGCAACAGCAAAAGTCTGCGAAATGTGTTGGTCCGATAGGTGGGACCCCATCTATGGGAGAGTCGAAACTTACCAAGAACCAGCGGCGTCGCATGCGGAAGCGTGCCGAGAACGAAAAGTCAGATGTCTTGTCGATGCTGGTCGGTGAGGGTCAAGGCACATCAACAAGTTCAACGACAAACGTGACTGTCAAGACGATGAATAGTGGGGTGGCCACTAGCATCACAACCACAACAAATGTGAAAACGGAAGGCAATGTTGGATACTATCACTCATCGAGTGGCTACTCGCTGCGGTTGTAAGTAATTTGGGCAATTGTGCTGTGTGCTTAGACAATATCAAACCAAATCAAGTAAATGGTTTTGCGAATAGAGTGATAAATGACAAATAGTTATCTTCAAAGAATTCCTATGATTTGGAGCAATTTACTATGGAAAAAAGCGTTGTCTGCTTCACTTCGAGCATGCTCCATCTGCACCTGAAGTGAGGCATTCTCCTATTAAGTATAAGATCTATGTGCAACATGACAACACCTAAGAGTCTTGAAATTTATATAATACTCCTTAGCGACTAGTACGAGCCATTTAGTCTGAGTATTGAGTGACATGAAATATATTACGCCATCATTCCTTAGTACTTTGCTAGAATGAGGGAATGAGGGAGGCCCTGATCTTATGCTTAGTGCGCCCCCATGCATAAAATAACGGGAATTCTGAGCAAAAGGGATACACTCTCCTAAGAGGCATGTATAAAATCGTGTGACTCAAGGAGTTTTGCTATACTTGAACAGCTTCTGTATAAAATACCATCACAGAAGGACAGTAACCCTTCCTTATACTTTCAGTAGCTTATGTTTTGTTTGTCAAATTATCATCCTGGACAAAAATATAACTTAAGTATCAAAAATGATGCCCAGCATTTTTATCTAAGACTTGTTCACTGTTAAATTATACATTTGACTTGTCAGTCAAGCACGACCGTATTTCGAGACGTAATGATCAAACAAGTTTTTTATTTATCAAGCGATGTAATATGTGTATCAAGTCGCAGTCACCTAGATTTTTTGTACTTTAATGTTAACGTTATATGCCTGAGTACGTGTTGGAAAGTGGGCGCATAATTTTGTGTTTCGTATGAGCAAATTCCCTTACTCGCTTTGATTGGATGCCATGACTGCGCTGTGAGAAATTCATCTCTAAAGCAATACCGAAACTCGTGTGGAAAGCTAAATTCTCTATATCTAATACCGCCGACCATCTCGCCTTGATGTGTTCAACAAAATAGCCGTATTTTGAGAAAAATTGTGCGAGACTAGAAGCGTCTCAAGAGCTAAACAGCGACTCTGATCAAGGTATAGCGTCTTGCCACGCCGTAAATATGGATCCTCTTCGCCATTTTTGTCCACATAAAGACTTCCCCACACGCAACGCCTTTCGTTGCCAAGAAAAAGAATTACAGTACATGCACGGAGCAACAAAAACGCTCCTGTCCCAAGACTGCAACGTTGTGCGTGCTGCGTACATTCGCCGACACCGCCGCCTTCTTTGGCCTCGCAACACGCCGAGAAACAACACAGCACTTGCCCGCAAAATAGACAGAGTCCAGGATGTTGCGGGATTTGTTGGCACTGTCGACAAAATCCCAACGGTTTTTCATTGTATCGAATAAAGAGATCCATATACACGCGAGGCAGCGGAATGAACAAACGACTCGTAGAAGCACCCGAAACATGCTGTGATAACAATCGAACTTGACGGTGTAATGGAGAGATATTTTCGCCATTACCCTCCACAAGCACTTGAGAGCGAGCTTGCTGGCGAGAGACTGCTGCCTTGGCCTCCAGTTGCGCTCCCCATAGCTGACACAATGCACGTTGACTGGACGAAAACATTTGCCGATGGAAAAATAGTCGTAATGGCGGTAAATGAAGTCTTCGTAAGCATATATCCAGTGAGTGAGATGCTGTAGGTGGTTCATCTGATGCTGTTGTAACAAAGAGACCATCGCAAACAGCGCATGACTCGTAAAGGTCGGGTAGTGTGTCTGAGTTATTATCTTGGCTATCGTTGTGAAAGTCGTGAGGAATCGGCAGTACAACTTCCATAAGTAGAAGCATTTGCTGAGCCAGTGGAAGACACATCGCGCTCACTTGCTCTTCGATTGCTGCAGCGTTCCAGATTCGGATTGGTATTCTACCTGTATTATCCAGCAATCGAGCTCGTGCTAGCAAGTTGAAAATCCAAGTAGCTGCGTCACGGAGGGTTTCGACTTGATCAAAATCGCGCACTTCCGCTGGGCTCGTGTCCGATGCTTCTTCCTCTTTTTCGTCCTTGATTGACGAGTCACTTTGCACCATCAGGAACACGAAAGCCTGCAAAATTTGTGCAGTAAATACTATACGAGCCAGGAAAAATGATTCCGTAAACAATTGTTCCATAGCTACATCGACATTGGATGTTGCAATGCTTTGTCTCCACATCACGCGCATGGCAAAACAAGTCAACAAGCTCGGGTGGTACAACATAGGAGTCCCCACGATTGCTGCATCACATGCGTCCCCAGATTGCAGCTGGTTGTATTGAATATTCCACACCTCGTCGTCTTCAAAAAGAACCTGCTGACCAAAGATAAGTTCACTTAATCGCGTTATTACATTCTCGAAGTGCTTGTCAACAGATGCTTCACCTTCCGTCCACTCCAATGGATTAGGAGCAGAAGAACACACACTAGCGGCAACTAATTCAGCAAGTAGACGCATCGAGCGAAGCTGCAATGGGTCTACCGTCTCAGCCTGCAACAGCGTCTTTTCATGTGCCACCACACACAATTGCACCTCAAAGCAGTGTAACAACAATCGCCACGCAGGTGTTTTGGCCCCATACTCGGAACTGAGCTGCTGCAACTCCGAGTCCACACTAGCTTCATCTTGTATGGAACCACTTAAAAGAGTTGAGAGATGCAGTTGCGATCGTACACATCGTAGAACGATTGCGTGGCAAAACACGCTAATCTCACGCTCGATGTTTATGTCTAGTGTCGTTACTTTGTGTGTACTAGGAGAAAACGACGAACTATCTGACGATTGCGTGTTGGGCGAAAACAACGATTTAGATGCAAACGACAATGATTGCCGTCTTAGCCGCAAATTCGACTGAGTTCGGGAGCGGCGTCGCTTGACCTCAGGAGAATCATCTCGATAGCTCATTTGTGCTTCAAGCCACTGCAGAAATGCCAAGGGATCCTGTCCGTCATCCTGCTTTTCTTCTTCCTCCTCCTCACTCGGATCAAATTCCTTGAGTGATAATTCACTCGTAAGAGCTCGTTTCCGGAGATCCCCATATGACACACTGGGGACAAGGCAGTTAGAAAGTCGTCGGCATTTAGGACACATAAACTCCATGTCGCGTTCGCTGAGTAGTCGGTCCTCGCTACTTGCCATTTCCAATGGACTTTGACCGTGCTTTTCCTGCCATAAAGACATGAGATAAGCCTTCAAGCACGAGTGATGAATTGCATGACCACAGCTCCAAACCACACAGTCTGCAAGCTGAAATCGCATTTTATCACTCGATCCGGGTTGCATCACGCGAAGTGTTGGTAATCTGGAGAAAACACCAGGGTTTTCGTCCAAATTCGTAGCACTAGTCGACCCTTTTTCAAATTTTTGAAGCATTGCAGTTGGCAAAATCATGCTGACAAAGCCAAATGGACTTTCACAAGAATGGGAATCACATGGCAACCGACACAAACCGCACTCTTCCGCATAATCACCGCTTTCATCCATGAATTTGTAGTCATAAGCCATCGAGACCGAGCGTTTCTGATCGTCGTGACTTCCACCCATCGACGAGCTTCGAGTACTTCTTCTCCGTCTTCGTCTGCGATCACTAGCTCTTCTTTGCTTCTCCCGCATCTGGGCAATAGCTGATGAGACGTGGTCCAGATACAAGCGAACATCAATTTGACCAGTAGGAAATCCCCACTCGTCTTCTTCTTCTTCATGCACTCCCTCCACATCTTCTTCTGACCACGTCCCGTTGTCGTAACTCTCGCTATCAGATTCTATGACGTCATGACTTCTGCGTATATATTCACCAGCTTCACACTTTACAGCTTCAGAGTTGTCTTGCAGGAATTGCATTTGCTGTGAACGAAGCTTTTCCAGAATTTGTTGTTGCCGCCTTCGCATCAATTCCTTAGCTGTGAGATTTAAGTCGTCGCCACTTGTTTCATTGTTGCCACTGTTACCACAGCTAATCACATTAATGTTCTCTTTCATTGACTTGACACTTGTCGCCTGACTTTTCAGCTGTCTCCGCTTGTTAGCATTCAAATAATGCAAGCACGCCATAGACTTTTTTTCAACCGCTTCAAAAACGAGCTTTATCGTTGGTTGGATATCTTCAAACGCATCGTTCCGATCACTTAGCCGGACGAGCAATGACAGCAAGCTCGCTGTTGTCATTTTGCCATCAAAGGCGTCGTGGCTTTGCTCGCATTCTTTCATCGGAATTTCAGTAACAAGCTTGCAAAAGAAATTGCTATTTTCCTCATAGTACGATGCAATGTCATCTAGAGTTCGATTGTTCTCTGTATCATTAAGCCTCCTTTGAACTTCAATCGGCACATTCTGGGAGTCTGCAGGTGACAACTCAACTGCCACGTAGAGGCAGTGCAAGGCAGCGAGCAGCAAATTCTCATTTGTAGCCAAGCTATTGGTACTTAAATTGTCTCTGTGGCGCACGTAGTTCCCTATGATGATAAACAAGACACTTGCCAGGTACGACGAGTTTAGCATCGTTTCAGCAAGCAATTCGTGCATATCGACCCCGTCAAATCCATGGTTTTTTGGCCATGATAGTATTGGCACGACCATTGTTCGCCCAATATGGTTGCGAATATTCTGCTCACACTGCTGAGCTTCAGAAGGCGTGTAGCACTCAAACAAGGGAGAGATTTGAGCCCACAATTCAGGCTTTAACTTCCATGAGCCGCTCATTCTGAGCCCAAAATTCGTAGAACTGCCACTTCGAGCAGTGCGAGGTCCGCTGCTACTCCCGACAGGGTCGTCATGCACACCTACAGTATCAAGCACATGTGTAAGGATTTCTTCTTCTTCGAGTTCTGCCCAATCGAGCGTCGAAAGCTGTTTAATGTGCTCTACTAGCCTCATATCGGTTCGCATCAGTACTTCACTACGTGTAAACGGTCCCAGTGCGAGCCAGTGCATGATTTCACGTTCGAGCAGCCATACAGCAGCACGTTTCGAAGAGCTTGCCAGGGTAAGTCGAACAGGAGCAAAAACCAACTGAAGAAGAAGACGCAAAGCTTCCTCTACGACGTCCAACTCTTGTCGTACACCCTGGCTACAGTTCGCTGTATTCGCGACATCATTTCCGCCACTATCCGTCTTAGCATCACTCGCAGATTTAAGCACAAGTACCGAGGACTCTCGAATTCCAAATGGTAATTGATGAAAGAAGCGACGGATAAAAGCGCCGTGCGGAAGAAAGATCGCTCCTAGTTGGCACAGAAACAAATCTGAGTGAAGTCCAAAAAAACGCCAATGTTTCGAGTGGTAGTGAATGAGCTGTTGTAACATCACGGCTCCGTTACGCACCCATAGCCCGGCCTTGATCTCTCTCGAGAAAAAGAGAACCCGAAGCGGATGATCTAGTACACTGAACCAGAAGACAGAGTCTTTAAATTCGCCATCATCACTAGTTCCCATACCCAATAATTCCCGCCACTCGCCTATCGTTTTCGGTCGCACAACACCACACATTGATTGAATAAGTGCTGCGTACATGTGATGCAGCGGAAAGTGCAAACTACTGGTTCCTGCAATCCGGCCACCTGGTATGCCCTGTTCATGTTGCTTAACAAGCTGTGCCATGTTTTTTTCCTTTACTACTTCGCCGGGCACATATAATCCTGCAGCTGACTTTGTCGCTTCCAATCCAAATTCAGATCGTCTGTTGTGATTCAACCAATGCGTTAGTGCTGTTCGAACGGGTAGCAATATGGCTCGAGCCAGCGCAAGTGGTCGAAATGTTTCAGACTTCATCGGATTCAGTAGTGGATTACCAGTAATTCCAGTAATTGTTCCTTCATTCGCGAATTTCCCATATTCTGTCATGGTGCGCCAAACATTTGGAGAAAAACACGCAGGAATACCAGTAAGAAACGCACTAAGCAACAACTTCACTTCATAGTCTGCAACAAACGCAAACGTCCAGTTTTGAGACTCAAATTCGATATGGCGATGAATCTGACGGGTTTGCAAATCCATTTGCTGAAGCAACGCAAACGTCTTAAGCAGTTGCTCATACACAGACGTCTCATTTAGGACAACATTGTTATGTCTAATACAGCCAAACGACCGCAAAAGAACTTCAGCAGCTATTTGGGGATGCACAAGAAGTGTTCGCAAATCTGAGCACAAACGAGCATATACTCGTTTTTTAAAAACATTGCGTCCACAGTCGATCGCTTGGACCGTTCGCGCAACCAGAGGCACTTCTAATAAACTTTTACGTCCTCTTGACATGCTACTTTCATCACATTCGTTTATGACACTACGCGTCGCATCCACAAGTGGTTGGGGCATGATCGTCACCAATCGAAGCGTACTTCGAAAGAGGTCATTGAGTTTTTCTAGTAAAAATACCATCAGCCATTCCACGCAGGAAGAAGGCATCGCATCGGTCGACCCAGGAGCAAAACCTACTGAATGGCGCTGACGACTTAAATAGGTCCCATTTGCTTGCTTTGTGTTGCCTCTGGGTCGCATGGAAGCAAACACCGTCTCCAGCTCACGCAACTGAGCGTTGCTATGGAATAGCTGGCAAAAAAGTCGGTCAATAAATCGTGAGAGACTTCGCATGCCTTCTTCATTGTTTTCATCGCTGGCACAAAGGTATAATTCGATCAAGTACGGATACCAGTCTACAAAATAGCACGTATACTTTTGCTTGAATGACTGATCGAAAAGTAATTTTAAGTATAAAACACCGAGAACATCGCATGCTTCAACTGGCAATAATACGCCAGCTTTAAGAAATACATCAAGCGTCACCAAAGGAGCAAAAGTTTGCTCTCTTTCATCGATTTCTTGATTTGTCTCGACAACCAAACGACCAGAAGAACGTGAAGGAGACACTACGTCCAGCTTCCATTCTGATGATAATTCTTCAAAAAATAAATTGGAGATCATGGTGCGATACGACAAACAGCTCATTGACAACATTTGCAGCCACGACAACGTGTGCTCGAGTCGGTCTACTTGGGTGTTTACAATCGACGAGAAAGATGAGCGTGCGAGTCCCGTTCTTGGCATTGATCGTCTTGAATCAAGCGCCTCCGGATTTCCGTTAGCATGTAGTTTCAAACAAACCAAATACACTTCGTTCAATACATCAACGCAAAACGCCATGACGCATCGCACGAGTAAGTGCATCACAGCATCCTCCTCGCTTCCCATCGTCATGATCTGCGAGTCAAACTCATTATGGCTCATCGTGTTGTGCTGGACACTGTGTTTTTTGCAAAAACCTTCTGGTTTCCACGCCAATGGGTCGCCACAGTCACAACATCCCCCTGACGAGCAACGATAGACTCGATAATCATGACCTTCGTGTTCCTCTGGGTCAAAACAGGCCAGACACATACAACTCGAATCCGAAAGGCCACACGTTCGACATCGATACGCCATATGATCACCGTGCCATACTTCCTCACACTTGAGACGCTTGACACTGCCATAATTTGCAGCTATACAAGCATGGAAACCCTCAGGGAGCTTGAACCGGACCGACATACTTGTCGAACCAGTGCTACTCTCCTCCTGCTCATAGCTGATACAGCTTATAGCTTTAATCTGTGTGTACGAACACGTTTGGAGCTCAGGTTGCTCTCGAATCGGGTGTTGCTCGTGAGTGCGACCATGCACTGCGATAATAACACGCAAAAAGAATTGTAGCAGATCAGGAAAGCGCGACACCTCTGTAGTGGCAAGCAACTTTTGTGTTAACAGACGCTTTGAAGTAAGTGATGCGGCAAGGAAGGCGGAAATTAGTCGTGCTTCATCTTGAATGTTACTATGAGTGTGGAAGTGAGCCATCAATTGTTCTTCTAGTGCCTTGTCCGCATCAGATAAAATGACTGAAACATCTGAGCTGCTAGACTGGGTCTTGATAGCTGTGGACCGAGCCAAAGAAGCTGCTACATCGAGCACAACGGCGCGTTGCTGCTGCTCGGCATCTCCAATCTTGACCATCTTGTAGGAAAGTGGTTCTGACGGTACTTTACCGCTTTGATTGCTGAATCATGGAGCAAGATCAGCTAATTTCCAATTATTATTAAAGCATACCAATGGAAACAATAAACTTGATTTTTCATGCCTTAGTAATGAAATATTGTATTTATCATATTTTGTTCGTCGCATTTTTCTACATCGCAACAATCAGATCACAAACTCCACAACACGAAATTTTCATCAGGTATAAAATCTAGGGTCTTTTTTTATCTTGACATTGTAACATTTTCCTTGTTTTTCATTGATTCGATATGGACTTAAAACGTGAGTATTCAGTGTTGGATTTTTCATGGCTTACTTTAGATAAAAAATAAACTTTAAAGTAAGTCATTTTTAGCGTGCAACTTAGTGTTGACGCTCTGGTTGCATTGGCGTATGAACAAATTTGTAGCGCGATTATCATGTTTCTTATATAAAGGAAAATTTATCTCGACGTGAAACATGCAACTTATGTTATATGTGTACGTACATATTATTACACTTCTTTGCTATTGTGCATATGTCAGAGGTACAACAGTATTTGTACTGATGAGGACAAGGGAACTCCGTAAGGATGGAGTATGTGGGACATCCAATGTGATAACCTCATTTCCTGCAGTACATATCTAACAAAGTAAACACACATTCCGTATCAGCTTAAAACAGGTATTACTATCAATATTTGTCACTCTTCAAGAAACGTTTGGACCCTCGCATGTGTGAACCATTCGAACCCTTCTTTGTGTATTTTAAACGCGAAGTTGCTGTATCAAAGCCTCCTCTGTGCAGCAAGGTCCACGGGCAAAGCGTTGCGCACGGGAGCACTTATCGTCGATTTGACGGTCGAGTCATGATGTGTATTCTCTAGGACATTGCAACACGAGTTCTTCGACTATCAGACCTCAAGACAACAAGGCATGATCTGAAACGGTTCGTTGCTTGCCTGGAGGCACTTTCAGCTATTAGAATGCGCTGGTGAGACACCTCCGAGATACGAATCGAAGGGAAAACAATCGGCTTTCTCCATGAGAACGCTCAGGCCAAGCGTCTATCCTATTCGAGTCAGCTAAACAGCACCTCACGCTAGTGGTCTAACCACCAGGAGGCCGTTAAGCGGGCTCATACGTTTAATTGGTCTGTAGACGAAGTATTTCCGCACAAGAAGTGTTGAGGCGAAAGATATCGTGAGTGCTCACACCACTTTGAACAAACAATTGTGTACAATCGATTTTTTTGTCCAACCATAAAGAGGTACCTCGATGCCCATTTCCCGATCACTGCAGGTTTCATATTCACATTTACTTCAATCTGCTCATATAATCATTTGAACTGTTTAAGATACCTCCTGCAGCCAACACTAATGACCTCAAGCTCGTGGGCTACAAGCATTATGTGCGTCAAAACGTCAAAATCGACCGTTTTGATGTGACAATTTTCATCACATTGAATTTTACTGCGCAGATGCCACGAACGTGTCTCGTCGCTTTGCGTGGAGTCTAGGAATGTGTCAGATTGGCAAGTCTGATCAGTCTACTGGGGTCAGCTAGTTATGTCATACAAAGTGGTCAAATGCGCTCGAGACAGAGAAGGCTGTCGATGCAGTGAGTCCAATGCCCGGTTATGATCCAGTGTTCGCACAAAAGTTTGTAATGAAACACGGTCTGGCAGTGCGTGCTGTGGGGATTATAGTCAATGACACTAAGGCTGCGTACGAGATCTCAGTGTAGAATGGCGCCATGGATGTGGTGGAACCTCATTTGCTGACTGACAAGGAGTCGGGCAAGACATTCACTGTGTCGGAGGTTAAGCTGTACGGTGACGTGGTGATCCGCTGGGTCAGTGGCAACATCGCAGGACCTTTTGTGTCTGACTACCAAAAATGTGACAGTTTTCCTGGCGTGAACATTGGCATCAAGCGCCTTGATCATTGTGTGGGCAACGTACCGAGTTTATTGGAGGCAGTTGGGTACATCACAGACTTCACGGAATTCCACATATTTGCCGAGTTTACGGCCGAAAATGTGGGAACGCTGGACTCAGGGCTCAACAGTATGGTGCTAGCCAGCAACAACGAAATGGTACTACTGCCTGTCAATGAACCGACATTTGGCACAAAGCGCAAGAGTCAGATCCAGACGTATCTCGAACAAAATGTTGGTCCAGGTGTGCAGCACATTGCGCTAAAGACGGACGATATTTTTCGGCCACTGACAGAGATGCAGAAGCGCAGTCACTTGGGAGGTTTTGAGTTTATGCCTCGCCCAAACCAACTCTACTATGATCAAATGCCTAAGCGTATCGGTGACGCTTTGACCAAGGAGCAATACAAGCAAATCGAGCAGCTGGGCTTGCTTGTTGACAAGGACGATCAACGCATTCTTTTGCAGATATTTATAAAACCTCTTGGCGACCGCGCGACGGTCTTTTTTGAAACTATTGAGCTTGTTGGTCGTATGAAAGACGTAGCTGGTTGATTGGAACAGGCTGCGGGATGCGGAGAGGTTGCTAAGGGCAATTTTGCTGCGTTATTCAAGTCAATCGAGGATTATGAAAAGGGTCTTAATGTATGAAGTAAGCCAACAATCATCGCTGTAAGTAACAGTTGGTAGCTTTCAAAGTTACAATAAATAAGCATTGCGTTGTGATGGTCTTGGCTTACTTAGATTATGGTTAATTATAAGTACAACTTGCTTATCTAAGTATGTCACTACACTTCAAGCAAACTTCCTCTGTCTAAACAAATTGTGCGATTGCTCAGTTCGAAATCCTCTATACTTATTAAATAAAAAGCAATCGGCATGGTAACGTAGATGGTGGGCTTTGGACGCAAAAACATATGGAGCCAACTTACGGATTCTACTTGACGCAGGAAAAGCATTGTTCATCTAGATTATAAGCTGCATCAAATTAAGTATCTTGCAGTATGAATCTCAGCTATGCTAAGAACGAGGGAGCAAAGCTCCGAGCTGCCACACAAACACACGGCGGTGTTTTGTTTGTGGAGACACCCGTCACCTTCGGAGTGGTTGCCCCCGGCGAAAGACGCGTCAAAATTCTTCGAACCATCGCCCCAAATTGCACCAGTCTAGTTCGTCGCAGGGAAATGACACCACTCAGTAGGCGCGGGGCGACCTACTGGGAAAA
>NW_020187031.1:1940746-1947512 GCF_900000015.1 Plasmopara halstedii | reverse complement strand
CTTAATGGGGGAGAGTGTAACGGGGTTACACGTACCCTGGTAACAGGGGTGTGTGTCAAACGAGATGGGCATGGTGTGACTGCACCCAAACAAGAATACGGTACGTGGCTGGGAAGCCAGAAGTTATGCATATATTTAGATTTACTATATATATGGAGAATTCAAACATATAAAAATAGGCGGCTTTGTCGCAAATATAAATAAATAACAGTCAGTTTTGGATTTTAAACAAAAGAGTTAGTTTGCCTTGGGTTAAGGCAATAATTACTCTTGGAGTAAGCGGATTGCGATCCGCTAAACTCATACTTGTTTTAAGTATAAAACGAAAGGTCGGAGGCCTAAGTTACGCCTCCTCAACGCGCAAAGCTACGGCAGCCTCGCTTCATTTGTTCGTTTACGTTCGTAGCTTGAAAGGAATTGAGTTACATTCTCAAAATCACAGATAATGCGGACACAGCTATTAAGGCTTGTGTTACCCGTACCACAACCGCACTCTCGCGATTCATAAAGACACGAAAACTTCGTTTGAAGACCAATTACCGTTTGAATCATCTTGGAAGCTAATCTACCATCTAATGTAGAGCAGTGATTCGGGTTTGAACCGCATGGGTCCCTCAAGCAAATCAGTCTGATCGCGCATGTGGCATGGTACATCTCGCTGTATATTCTGTGGTACGGTAAGGATTTACAAATATCGAAGCATAAATATTTTAAATGATGATGAATTTTTGTAAAAGTCGGTAAAACATGAGTTCGTTTCGGAAATAGTAAAAACATGTATATTAGTAGTGTAAATACTCGTGGATTGATCGACAATTTCATTTTTGAAATTACTTCATGCAAGCAGATGTACTGCTTCTCGGGAAAAGTTGATGACCCAATTGACCGACGACGATAGGTATCAACGATCATAAAGAGTATTCAGAAGTGATAAAGTAATTTGGGCGGAAGCTTGCTGGGAATCAACCGAAGAAACCAATCATTCAATTCCAGAGTTGAGCTAACATCTCGTCGTCAATCATTATTACAGCAAGTGTGTTTGAAAAGCGATGAGTGGTTAATATGGCCAAGGCTACGACGCTAAGGAAGCATGGTAAATTAAGAAACAAAGAAAAGAGGTGGATCTCTGTAGGGCACACGATATTGTTGTTTTGCACGACGTACATGTAGGCTACAATTATAATACTTTTGACATGTAGGGACTATACACAGGCGTATTCGAATAGTAGGCCTAAACAACACGCCCAAACTGCTCCATGCAGACCCCGTTAGGTGAAATAAGTAGAAAAATTGTTAGATTTGATGAAGGAGGTCAAAAACAATCAAATGTTAACTAATGCCAAGAGCAAAATGGAGAAATTGATATTTCTTCCTTTTTGATACGATACAGCTGAAGTCTTACTGTGAAGTGTAGGCAACTGACAATTTCCACCTAAGCACCTTACAGTCAAGACTTGGTTTCATTGTGCAAATATAAACTAGCAAACCCCTTCAAATTTGTCAGTGTTTTATTTGAGGTTTTTTTTTTCGTTCTAGCGCTCTAGAAGCATGCCCAAGTATTTTGATGCTGACAATACCGTGATGGGCTAAGATGTTTCGATGTCTACGAAAAAGTAACTGGTTCGCAACCATCACTGTATTGATCGCAAGCTTGCGCCGAAACTTCTTACATGGCATGTGGCTTTTAATTTCGGCACTGTTTGCGCACTGCGGTCGCAATCGTAAACGGCTTCCGACAAGAGGAAGTAATCATGTACCCCTCTTTCGTATTGTAGGTAATATATATGCAAGTAGCCTAAGAGTTTGTGGTATATCAAGAGTTTTTTAGTGCGTGATAACGGTCGCAGCTGCCTTGCGCAGCGCGTGAATCAGAGAGAGCATACTCGCGGGTTGTATATTTTGACTGCAACTGATCTGTTTAATAAATTTCAGAACACAAAAAATGTACAGCTTTCCTACGAGAAGCATTTTCTATGCGCAAAAATACTGAACCTTTTTAAGGTTTGTCGAGTAAGAATTTTTTCTTCCAGTACTTTTAAGGCAATCGTGTGCAAACTCAGGCTGCTAGAGTCTGCCCGATATTTTTTCCTAACGCGATGGGCTACGCAAAATTAGCGGGCGTGGTGGAGCCGATGGCGTCCCAGATTGGTCTCATGGAGTATATCATGACAGTTGCAAGTCGGCTTTACTTTTCTCATTTTTATCGCCTCGTGTACTCTTTCATGATTGCCTTCAGTGTCGTATGCGTCGCCTGGGTAAGAGCTACAATTTCAGTGACTGTTTTTACATGTCATGAGATGCTTAAATTCGTACTGTTGTCCATGTTTGCTAATGATTTTCAGACCTCAATAAACCATTGGAAAATGTGCGTCAAATTGGCTGTTAGAGTGGAATTCACGACCGACTAACCATTTTTATGTGTTGTTAAAGTCCGTCATCAATGATGTTCATCTCACTTGAGATCACTGTCAGTACACTGCTAGTGCTCGAGGTGCTGTTGCGGATGATGGCATTCAAAAAGGTGCCTTGGTTGCAAGCAAGAATGGGAACAAATTGTTATTGATGTGCATTCACTTTTGAAATGGCTTTTAGCGCTTCTGGCAGAAATGGTGCAACATTTTTGACATCGTCGCTTTGGGTGAGTATAGATAGAAGGCAGTTCTTTGCTTTATTGCTGACAGTTTTGTCATTTATCGTCTTCAGTAATGAGCTTAGTGTCGGTGGCTATGTATTTTAATGAGGAAGGCGTTTTGGGTGAGCTGGAAGCAGTCGCCGCAGATTCAGTGCTGGCGCTGCGCAATGCAGTGCAATACGTTCGGCTGGCGCTTTTTCTAAAGTACGATCGTTTTGATTCGGATATCTTGTTGTGATGGATCTCAGTAGATAATTTTACACAGAAATCGATCTGATCGGCCAACGACAATCGGAAAAGACATAAACTTCGAAAACATAAGTGCGGATCCAGATGGTGAGCGTGAAATGATGCTCAATGCTGAAAGTGGAATACGCTTGGACAGCGACGACGAGGAAAATTTTCAGGCTGTATAGACAAGCGTTAAAATTTGCTCTTAGGTGGCCATTATGTCGATTCTTACTTTTTGTTTGTCGTGATTCCGTAAGTAAATTGTTGTATTAGTAGTGTATAATGCATCTTGCGGTAATAAGGTACAGTATAGATGAGTTTCAAACATCAAGACAATGCCTATAAGTGTGATCAATCGATTATCGCAACTCAAAAGAACAAAAGTTTCATTAGAACAGCCCATGACATGTGTGCCCCACTGCAAATTCATAAAAAATCAGTACCACAGATGGCTTGCTTAAGTAAGCATGTTCATAACCTGATAACTGCCAACACTGGCAACATCTTTTCCTTCGTCAGATGCTCAGAGATGACGTGCCATAGATTGGTCAGCAAAAAGAAGAGCGACCATGTCATCGCAAATAGCATCACAACCCAGTCCACTGCATCAACAGGCGCAATACACAATATCTGTAGGTAAAAGTTCACATATTAGCCATTCTTACATCTCACTAAGCAAAGACTTCAGTATAGCTTTGTTGTATTCCGTCAAATACTTATACTTTACCGCAGCGGGAATGAACATGATTGAAGAGTAACCATAGAGGCACACGAGAAAAAGCAATGTCATAGGGACCTGAAAATATTTGCCGACTAGCCAGATGGAAATTGGCAGGCCTAGCAGAAAAATTTCCACCAGCGTGTAGGCTGAAGCGAGGCGGCTAAAGTCGTATGACCACTCGTCTGCATTGCCTTCATAGTCCATGAAGGAGGCTGCATTGCTGCACGACGCTAGACAGAAGATGAGTGTCGAGGAAAGCCAGAATGGTCCATACGCATCAGGCGACTGAAGCGCTAATTCAGCGAACGCCGGTTCTTTCTTGAATGGTAGAAGTGCTCGCACAATACGCTGCTGAACGTCCGACGTGTCGACATCAAAATACTGTGACATAATGCAACTCGTACAAGTTAAATGCGCTAACGATATCCACGAAATAACAGCGAGCTCATACTGGCTGGTAGAAGGACAAAGTGAAACAGCCACACAGACCAGGGGGCCGGGCAGGATTACTGTCTTCCACGTCTTTAGATCCCATCAGCAAGTCCTTGATCTTCGGAGACAACAAACCGTTCTCTAGATCATCACTTGCAGCGACCGAAACTTCTGCAGCAAAGAAAGTTTAGACAGACCGTCAATTGCCAATATTTCTGCCCATTAAAGTCTTTAGCCATGCTAAAATACCAAAGTCGAGGTTAGCGCCTCGATCCTGGCGCACAAATAAGCAGGACAAAGAGAATTAGACTGTTTTACTAAGAGTGAATGTGTCCTCTTACTGCTACAAACTTCACGTACGTTCATCGAGTTCGCCGCGACTTTCACGTCATCGTCCATACTGCTCCTTGGGATTTTAATGTAAGTTACGTACTTGTCTGAAAGTTTTAGCCAATTGAGTGAGAAAAGCTTACAGCTTTGTGATAAAACCATGACAGTAACGATTGTTTTCATCATTGCACAGAATATGCATCTTAAACTGTATTTGTAATGTAGCTTAGTCTAGGTCCTGCGTAGACGCAACTGGAATGACTGGAGCGCTGGCAGCTCCAACTTCCGGGGCTGCAACAGCATTCTCAGCAGCTTTTTCAGCATCTTCTAACTCACCCAAGAGCACGTCATCCTCATCAGCGGCGTCTTCGGCGTTTTTGACAATAGCAGCGACGTCAGCAGGTGTCAATCGCTTCGAATCCTGGGTCACCTGGATCGACTTCGTGCCGGCCATACGCTCTGAGGCGGTCACTGTCAGAACACCCTTTGTGCTCACAGTAAAGGTCACTTCAATCGCGGCGTCGCCTTTGGGTAACGGGGTAATGCCCGACACTTTCAATTGCGCCACAAGGGTGTTATCCTTGGCCATTATGCGCTGACCTTCGTAAATCTGTAGATAGACCGTCTCCTGGTTGTCGCACGAGGTCGTAAAAATCTCAGTTACAGTGGCAGGCAAAATGGTCTCGCGGTGAATGAGCTCTGCTACGCTGCCGTTAGCCAGAGCCAGAGACAGATTTAGTGGCACCATATTTACCATGTTTACCGGCTCAATGGGTTTGGATACGCCCACAAGCTCAACAAGGCAAGACGCTTCGATAGTAGCACCAAAGGCAACAGCCTCATCAGGTGACAATTGCGTACGCACATTCTTGCCCTCGAAATACTTTTTGACGACATTCTGCACCAGAGGGATACGAGTGGAACCGCCTACCAAGATGATGTGGTCGATGTCATCCTTTTCGAGATCATTTTCCTCTAAAATAACATCAATTTCGGTGATTGTTTCATTAACGAAGTTGCTAATAAGTTCTTCGAAACGAGGGCGCGACAATTTGAGGGCAAAATCTTCGCCTTCCATCAAAGAGTCTACCTCAATGTTCGACTGCGTTTGCGTGGAAAGCGAGCGCTTGGCAGCCTCGCATGCAATGCGAAGACGACTGGAAGCTTTCTGATTAGATTTTATGTCCAGTTTAGTCTTACGCAGAAAAGCTTTAGCGCAATGATCAAACACAGCAGCCGTAAAATTCTCGCCGCCTAATGTATCCTTGCCTTTGCTGGCCACGACCTGAAACAAGCCCTTGTCAACATTTAGCAGCGTCACATCATGAGTGGCGCCACCAATATCAAACACGAGCACATATTCGGGCTTCTCATTATTAACAGCCTCATCGAATCCGTAAGCGATGGCAGCAGCCAGTGGCTCACTCAGGTATGTCAACACGTTGACGCCAGCCTGTTTGGCAGCAGCGTCTAGCAGCTCTGTGTACCTGCTGTCGGTATGAGCGGGTTTGCTAATGACAACGTGCTCCAGCTTCTCGCCTGTAAAGTCCTCTGCCAGCTCCTTGAGATTCTGTAGCAACAGCGCCATAAACTCCACAGGGGTCACGTGGTGCTTTTCACCGTTGCGCTGCGTCTCCACCGTGACACCCTCTGCGTTCTGCGCGACACTGAACGACCACTCTTTCACGAAATTTCGATCCTTAATCTCATCGTGGTTTTTGCCAAGCAAACGCTTAAGGTGAAAAATTGTGTTGTCAGCGTGCGATGGCAACTTGTTAACAGCAGTGTCGCCCACAATGACCTCCTCGCCCTCAAAGCACACATATGCAGGCGTGGTACGAAATCCTTGATCGTTGGCAATGATGTTCACTTTGCCATTGTGCCACACACCCACACAGCCGTGGGTCGTGCCAATATCAATTCCTGCAACCACCATGTTCGATCCTTTAAGAAAGTCTTGCTTGCCAACCAGTGGCCCCTCTGAATCTCTGATTGGATGAATACTTGCGCCAGTAAATATCTTTTTGTGATTCGAATTGCAGTATTCGTGTATTCATGTACTTGCCCTCCATTTGTTAGATGCAAATGAATATTTAGCCCCTTTCGTAAGACGATTACTAAACACAACCCTACTCGCGGAATGGAAGAGTTCGTATTACGATTAAGTACATTAATTTTTGAGGTAGCAATACACAGATGCATGATAGATAGCGTTGATCAATTGCGCAAAGGTACTCGACGCGTTTCTGCGTTGCAACAGTAACTGACGAGCAATCTAATTTGTAGCAATCGGTCGACTACCGTGGTGTATTTTACAAAATGGCAGGAAGATAAACGGATCCGGACACGATTATCCGGATGGCCGCTGGCGGTAAATGTGCCCTAAGAGGTCGCGGGGGTTCTCTGAGCGTCGGGGGGGA
>NW_020187031.1:1935731-1940736 GCF_900000015.1 Plasmopara halstedii | reverse complement strand
CGACAGGGTAATCCGTCGCCCGTGGCGGGCGCAGTGCGCGGTACTAATTTGCCGAGGGCTTGGGATGCGCTTCCCTTGAAGCCGCGGACGTGCTGACCAAAGTTACACCGCGTGCTGACGAAGAAAGGCTCTGCCCGCGGGCGCTCTCGAAACCAGAGTGTTTTTCGTGTCATAGACATCAGGCTTTTTGAGCGGAGATTATTTAAAGGATGTCCTGGGGTCGTAACGGTGTCTCAGACATGCGAGCCTCCTTGGAGGCAACAGTTAAATGTGAATCGTGGGTAAGCACAATTTTGATGGGGGAGAGTGTAACGGGCTTACACGTGCCGTTGTATGAAAGACCAGGTCGCATAACATAGGTGTGGATTACACAGCGGTGTGGCTACACCGTAACAAGAAGCCGCCACGTGGCAGGATTGTCAGTAGTAATGCATATTAGTATTAATAAATCAAATTATTAGGTTTTGCCTCATTTATAAGGTATTACTACAATTATCATGGAAACCTAGGGTTTAGGATATTGGTGGCTCTGCAGCAACTAAAACAATTTAATACAGTTCTGATTTTGAACCGAAGTGTTCGTTTACCTTGTTTAAAGTTTTCTGTACTTAGAAGTTGCGATCCGCTACATTAATACTAGTTCCTGGAAAGAAGCTAAGGTCGCCGACCTTAGCTTAGCTTCCTCTAAGCGAAGAGCTACGCAGCCCCACTGCATACTGGTTCTAAGTATAGAACGAAGGTCAACGACCTTAGCTTTGCATCCTCTTAGCGAAAGAGCTACGGCAGCACCGTTGCACTATGAGCGCCCTCTTAAAGCTGGCGAGCGCTTGAAGGCAAGCAGCTATCATTATCGACTCTCTGGCTTCCAGTTTGCTCATTCTGTTGGAGCCAATGATAGCCATAATCAAATTAAATTAATGCTAATTACCGACTTAACAATTCCATCTTCCGTCCTCCAAGAGGAACCAGTCTTTCGCGACTTGGAGATTGACTACAAGTGTTGCGAACAACGGTGTTGTCATGCATTTCGCGCAGAGAAATTTATAAACTTTAAGTCCGCGTCTCGAAAATCCCCTCAATTGAATCTGACCTTCCAATCGGGAGTGTATCTACGTCGATTCGGTGTGTATTAAGCTCTATTCCTAGAGATTGCATACTATCAGAAAAAATGCTACTCAGACTAACAGTGGATATATAAGTGTAAGTTTCTTCAAATGTAAATTTTCATCATCTCAGGCTTACCGCAGAGTTTCGTTGTCTTCATAAATAATGAAACTTCGGTACCTAATAACACTCAAAATCACACCAGAGCGCTTTGTTAATTTATACAGATTGTAATAATAAAATTATGTACAAGCACAAGCTTACAGTAATTATTTCCGATAAATCCACATCGGATTTTTGCCTAAAATGTAAAAGCGTTTTTGAGCCTTTATGGTGTCTATATATATTCAAGAAACACAATTTATGTAAAATATAACATGAGAGAATTCAATTAGTTCTTGTAATTAACCATACTGTAAATTCCCGTTTTTATGGAAAAGTCAGGTTGGCGCATGCTTTTCTAATCATCTGGTTGATGACGAAGAAAATTGCGCTTTCATTTGCATGGCATACTTGTACAACACAGCTCAAAAGGCTGCGAAAAAATGTATGATTGGATGACCAGAACCAGTTTTTTTTGCTCGTTGGCTCCAGGACACCAGTTCTAAAATGCTAATCGCTGTATTAGCTCGCTCTTCGAGATCCTTGTTCGCTGTCTCGTGAAAAATCGATAGATCCTGAATTGAAGAACTTACATTAGCGACGAGAACGCCATCGCCAGCTGCACAGATGGTGCGCCAAAGCAACGTGTTAAGACCTTGTGTAGTGGATGCGTGAAGGGCAAGCAGACGATTAAAGCCTTTCCAGGACGCTCCATGACAAGACGTCATGTGTATTAAAATTAGCTCATATGAACGTGATGGGGCCCATGAAGGCACTTTCAAAAGGAGGTGCTAAGTCCTTTTTGACTTTTGTGGATGATAATTCACGATTTGTGGCGGTTTACTTTCTGGTGAAGAAAAGTGAATTTGCCAACACAATCAGATGTTTAAAATCATTGCATGAAAATCAATGGGGAACCCGTATCAAATGCTTGCGTTCGGCAATGTCAACACGACAGTTACAGAGTTATGTCAGCGGAACGGCATCATACATCAGCGTACAGTACCCTACAGTCTCCAACAAATGGAATTGCAGAACGAATGAACCGCACAATTATGGAAAAGGCACGGAGCATGCTACACTACAAGTATGTTGGTAGACTGAGGCAGTAAGCACTGCGGTGCACCTGACCAACCGCTCTCCCAATACAGTGCTCCCAAACAATACCCCGTATGAGCTGGGAATTAAGATGAATCCTCGGACGGATCACCTTAGGGTGCTTGGGTCTCATGGGTATGCTCGCGTTGATCAAGTGAAGAGGACGAAGCTGGAAGCCAAAAGCTTTAAGTGCATGTTCCTTGGTTTTGCCGAAGACACCAAGGGATACCGAGTTTACGTTTGGAGAAAGACAAAATAACAGTATCACGATCGGTAAAGCTGGACGAACGTGAAGTGGGCGGCATTTACGAGACTCACCCACCCAAACAAATAAAATTGATACACGTAACCAAGAACAACGATGGCAGCGCAGTGTCCGGGTCGATGAAATCCCAACAAGATCAAGATTAGTCTACGGAGTGTGAAAAAATCAGATGCTTTAATGAATGAGGAGGAGCTGGACAAATATGAGTCAAGGGTCGAGGAACTTCGATTACCGGCCTCAGTACACTTTGAACTGGCCAAGTACAGAATTCCTAAACTGGATACACAGGAAGATCTATTGGTATTCCAACCTCGAGTGGAACGTTCAAGACGCGAACCAATGTTGTTATTGGAGAACGGAACAAATGCTAAAGAAAGTTTGGAGGGAAGCGAAGAACAACAATCTTCAAAGCGTGCAAGGATTGATAAAGACGGCCTTTTAGCTGAAGCTGTACTCACTTACGCTGTAAGTGATGGTGAAGAATCGGACTTGCTTACCACGTACGCGCAAGCAATGGTTAGTGACGAAGCAGATCATTGGCGACAAGCGAATTACAATCGCATCGCCAGAACAGAAAGTGGACATGGACACTCGTTGGTCGTACGATTGGATGCCGCTGGGTCTTTGCTAAGAAGCACGATCAGAATGGATGTATTGTGCTTTACAAAGCACGATCGGTGGCTAAAGGGTTTGAGCAAAAATACGGCGTGGATTTTTTCGAGACTTACTCTCCAGTGGCCAACATGGACTCAATTCGATTTGTACTCGCAATGTGTCGTATTAGGCTACAAAATTGAGCAGCTGGACGTTGATAGCGCTTTTCTCAACAGTGTGCTGTCGGATCGTGTCTACATGGAGGTTTCGATTGGTGTTAAGGGAGGTCAAGGATTTGCGTGTCAGCTGAACAAAGCTATATATGGACTCAATCAAGCTGCAAGTGCTTGGAACAAGACGATCGACCGCGTTTTCAAGAAGAACGATTTTAAAAGTTGTGGAGCGGATCAATGCGTCTGCGTGAAGAAAGTGAAAGAAGGTTCTGTGTACGTATGTCTATACGTCGATGATATTATCATTGCAGCCAGGACGAGCAACGACATTCTAGAGGTCAAGGAGATGCTGACCAGTGTTTTCAAGATGAAGGATCTCAATATGGCGAAGTTCATCTTGGGCATGGAGATCGACCACGAAAGAATGATCGAACGGACACGGTACAACAGCGACGTGGCTGAGCGATTTGGACAGAAAAACGCCAAGGACGTCGGCAATCCGTGTACGTCCGGTCTCAAGCTGTCAATGTCACAGTCACCAAGTACAGAAGCTAAGCGTTCAAAGATGCGGTCAGGACCAAACCGCTTGCTGTTTGGATGTCTGCTATAGATTATAACTTGCACTTGGCCGGACTTCGCATATATCGTTACACAACTGTCTTGATTTCTCAAGAATCCCGGTAACCACATTGGAACGCCACAATTCGTGTACTACGCTACTTAAATTTGACACGAATTACGGAATCGTTTACCAAGGAAGGACTGGAAAGGTGTGGCAACACCGACGACAGACGTTCGTCTCAGGTGTGGTGATCAATACTAGAAAGCCCCGGCTGTGTTCAAGTCCAAGTATCAGAGGATCGTCTACTAAGTTCCGCAGAAGCAGAGTATATGGTGCTAAGCTCATGCGCACAATAAGTACTTTGGACGCGCGCAATGCTCAAGGACATGGATCAAGAACTAGTGGGAGGCACGCAAATATGGAAAGACAATCAAGGTGCGATAGCTTTGGCAGCAATGCGGGCTACCCCACTCGTACAAAGCACGTGGACATTAGACATCACTTTATTCGGGACAACGTTCAGTATGAATAACTCAAGATTGGCTACATCGATACAAAGCGTCAGCTTGCAGATATGTTAAGGCACTTGGGATCAAGATGCTCAAGTTTCTGCGAGAGGCAACAGGCATCAAGACCAAGTCAGCAACAAAGAATGAGAGTGTAAAATTTACACCGCCTAATGCATGTGGATAACGTCACAAGGATTACGGCCATGTTTACAATTACTGTCATGATTACGGACATAATAATAATATGAAAAAGTAGCACATGTAATTAGGAATCGTGTTGCCGTTTTCGTCAGCAATATTATCTAGATAGCACTTTTGGAGTCCTCGAGTTTGGTGAGAGGATCAGAATGCTCAGCATCCGTAGCAAATAAGTGAGTGCCTATCGTGTTTCAGTGCGTGGACGAACCATGACGCTATACGCTGTGCACAATTTCATACTTTGAGCTATGCATAATATATCATGATTGAAAATTGTTTTAAAGTTTTGAACGAAACTGACCTATTCAACATGAAACTCTCATGAAATCACACACTTGTACGAACACGAGATTGGCTTGAAGTTTTATGGAATTACACAAAAAAGATGAATCAGAAGCAC
>NW_020187031.1:1932579-1932675 GCF_900000015.1 Plasmopara halstedii | reverse complement strand
CCCAGACACCAATCCCACGTAAGAATGTGTTGCTAAACAACATGGCCGGCTGCGTGCTGTAGCGCGCTGGATTTGGTAGATGGATACTACCAGATA
>NW_020187031.1:1932298-1932569 GCF_900000015.1 Plasmopara halstedii | reverse complement strand
TCGAACCATCGCCCCAATTCCTACCAGTCTGGTTCGTCGCGGGGAAACGACACTACCCAGTAGACGCGAAGCGACCTACTTGGGAAGAACTGAGTTATGTTGAGCCTCAAGGAGGCATAGGTCAGCAGGCCCAGCCCCGAAGAGCTCCGTGCTCTCTTACACGGAACGTGTATGCAAGGCGGGCCTGCTGGTCGTGGAGGCGACCGTAAAGGGCATCGAGAAGCCATGGGAGATCTTCATCGATTCCGGGGCGTCGGACAATCATGCTCAA
>NW_020187031.1:1931924-1932288 GCF_900000015.1 Plasmopara halstedii | reverse complement strand
CGATAGTGAGCAGGAAGAGAAGCGCAGAAAGCGGATCTCCTTGTTTTACTCCTCTTGTTGGATACAATGCTGGCTAGATGTTTTGGTTGATGGCAAGGTGGGCTTGTGAATCGGTGTACAGCAATTGCACCCACTTTGTAAAATTTGAACCACAACCCATTCGTTCGAGCACACGGAGCATATAGTCCCACTTCACTCGATCGAATGCTTTTTCAAAGTCCAAGAACAGGGCTTAAGCTTCTTCGTCTCGACTTGTCACCAATTTCTGCAGATCCGCGAGAAATCGCACATGATGGTGAATCGAGCGGCCCTTGACGAATCCCTTTTGATCAGGGTGGATCAAATTGGGGATAATTTGCTTGAT
>NW_020187031.1:1931774-1931914 GCF_900000015.1 Plasmopara halstedii | reverse complement strand
GTGATCCAGGTTTGAGACGTACACTGTGGGCTAGGTGGTCGCCGGCATGCTTTGGCAGAAAATATTTGGAGTCGTCATAGAAGCGCTCGTAAATCGCCTCAGACACCAGGATATAGTCCAAACGGTTCCTCCTTGGAAGT
>NW_020187031.1:1931404-1931764 GCF_900000015.1 Plasmopara halstedii | reverse complement strand
TTCCAATTTAAATGGTGTTGACGCAATCCTGGCATGAGTGGGAAGGTCTGATACATTGCTTTCAGGTGTCTAGCAGCCGCGTTAACCCACCTACCCACCTCGCAATAACTAGGCATAGCTCTCTGTTATTGTACTCGCTCTATTTTATCACATCTTGTATCTTACTTTCTACTGGTTACTTCGAAGACTAAGCTTTGTTTTTATTCGCACAAGTACAACAAGTGAGTCATCGTAGACAATTTTTCTCAAACGCTAAGGGTTCATGTTCAAAGCCAGCCTTTCGATGAATAATTGAAGAAGAAAATGTACTTAATTTTGATAGAATTACCAAGGCATTTAATTATCGTAGATCGTAAAGGC
>NW_020187031.1:1929063-1930601 GCF_900000015.1 Plasmopara halstedii | reverse complement strand
CGGTGACCTAAGTTACGCTTCCTCAAAGCGCAAAGCTACGGCAGCCCCGCTGCACTTGATAGCACTTGTAGTCAATCTCCACCTGAGTCGTTTGGAATGATCTTCTGGGAGGATGAAACAATTTTTCTCCTTACTCCAGGGCATGCAGGACGGGCTTAAAAAGCTGATGTCCTTGCTGGGCCATGAGGGCGTGCAACACCTTGCTGCGCAAGGCCCCGAGGCAATACGTGCGCGTCTAGAGGCGTTTTACAAATTACGAAAACGCGCTGCTAGAGCACTTGCAGCAGAAGATGTCTGCTTCATTTGCGTCTATGACGCCACCGCCGGTAACGGATGGCTTCCCCGCCCTAAGCCGTTCGTGGTGAGCGCTAAGGTCTTTGAGGGAAAGGATCAAGCAAATCTCCTGCTCTGGGTGAGAGAGGTCGAGATAACCATCGCATCAGCCATGCTCCAGACCGAGCAACAGCGTGTGGCGTTATCCACCTCAAAGCTCGGTGGTCGAGCGCGAGAATAGGCACTGACGTGTGGCACTTCGATCGAAGCAGCGTATCCCTCCTGGGCGAAGCTAAAATTGCAGCTCTCACGAGTGTTCTCGCCGCCTAATCAGGCATATCGCGTGCGATCGCGTTTACTTGCCGCCCGACAGGGCAACGAGGAATTGGTGGACTCTGTCCAAGAGATGCGCACTCTCATTGCCGGAATGGCAGCAGATCCCCTTCCTTAGGCGGTCACACTGACCGTCTTTATGAAAGGCCTCCGCACTGGCGTGGCTAGAATGGAGGTCTTCCATATGCGTCTGTCTTCGTTTAAAGAAGCGGTGATTGTGGCATTGAATGCCGAATTCAATTTCAAGTCGGCACGACTTGGTTGGAATGCACTCCAACAGCTCGTCGAGCGGGTGTGTGCTCATGGATCTCAGCTATGCTTAAGACCAGGGAACAGAGCTCCGAGCTGCCGATCAGCACAAAAACACACGACGGTGTTTTGTCCGGGGAGACACCTGTCACCTTCGGAACGGTTGCTTCCTGCGCAAGGCGCGTCAAGGTTCTTCGAACCATCGCCCCAATGCGTACCAGTCTCGTTCGTCGCGGGGTAATGTCACCACCCAGTAGGCGCGGGGCGACTTACTGGGAAAGAACTGAGTATTTTTGAGCATCAGGGAGGTAGAGGTCAGCAGGGTCCAGCCCCGAAGCGCTTCATGCTCTTGAATACGGAATATGTATGCAAGCCGGGCTTGCTGGTGGTGGAGGCGACCGTAAAGGGCTCGAAAAGCCATGGAAGATCCTCATCGATTCCGGGCCGTCGGGCAATTATGCTTGACGCTCCACGATGAAAGAAAGTCAGCTGTATGCTGAGGCGCTAAAAGCGCGGTTGGGTGACATCGTCACTGTTTGCCTAGCGACGGGGACGCGTATCACGGTTCCGAAGGTCCCGGTGGACCTAGGAGTCAAGTTCCTTGACCTTGATAGCGTGGAACGCTGTCTGATTTTAGACTTGGTTGCAAAGGTATGACCTCATCCAAGGAATGGCATGGTTGG
>NW_020187031.1:1924504-1929053 GCF_900000015.1 Plasmopara halstedii | reverse complement strand
GCAGACATCTTCTGCTGCAGGTGCTCTAGCAGCGCGTTTTCGTAACTCAAAAACGCCTTTAGACGCGCACCGATTGCTTTGGGGCCTTGTGCTACAAGATGTTGCACGAGCTCAGGACCAAGCGAGGACATCACCTTGTTAAGCCCGTCCGGCATGCCCTGGGGCAAATAGGATATTTCTCCATCATCACAGAGGATCAGAGTCTAAACAACGCAGGTGTAATTGACTACAAGTGCTACTAAGTGCAGCGGGGCTGCCGTGGCAAAACACTTGAGGAAGGGTACTTTAGCTCACCGACCTTTCGTTCCTTACAAGAACTAAGTATGAGGTAGCCGATCGCAATCCACTTACTCCAAGAGTGATTATTGCCTTCCCAAGGCTAACTGAATCTTCGTTTAAATTCCAAACTGATTATCATTTATCTTCTTGTCCTAATGTTAAAAGTATAGATTTTCCTTGATATACTAAATAAATACAGTAAAATCTAAATACATGCATAACTACTGGCTACCTAGCTCCAGACCGTATTTCTGTTCGGGTGTGTGGTCACATCATGCACATCTCGTGTGACACACACCCCTATTATTAGGGTTCGTGTAACCCAGTTACAAGCAGCGCGCGCAGTGCCCGTTTTATCAGCGATGTGGCAATTACACCGCCATTGTGCACACCTTTCAAAGCAAATTTACTACCACGTTCACCACATTACCAGTACGTTAAAAGCAGTTCAGAAAGCCGATCTTAATTGTCTGCAAGCGTAAATGTTACCACAACTTCTAATGAAGTAGCTCCAAATTTTAACAGGCTGTAGTTATGAATTTGAGGTTGACCCGGTAGAGCTTGTTACACGCTTTCACGAGCGAGCCTATGTGTGTTTCGTCAACCTTTAGCGTTTTCATGTTGATTTCTTGCATATATTGTGTCTAAGCCATAGCATCGCGCACTTGGCTCATGATACTATACCCTGAACTGTAGAAGAGCTGATACAAGCTAGTCGAATCGTATCAGGAACATTTTTCTATCTGGACCGCATCCCTCCGTAACGGATACAAGGAAACACAAGGTTATACCAAAATATTTAAAGCGAAGGCAAAGTCAGACGCGGCGCATTTTGCACTATTTAACTCGACAAAATCAGTGAGAGCAGTCGCTTCGCGCAAGTGTCCAGATCATAAACCACAAAACAATATTCACGCGTTAAGTTTTATCCACTTTGCTTAGCTTCCGCTGAGCGAAGAAGCGAGCTACGGCAGCACCGCAGCACTTGCTAGCATTAGTAGCCCATCTACACCTGAGTCGTTAGGACTGATTCTCTGTGAGGATATACCAGTGAGGGCATGCAGGACAGGCTTGCTTGGCCCTGAGGGTGTGCAAAACCTCGCCTCACAAGGACCTGAAGCGATTGGCGCGTGCCTAGAGGCGTTTTCGGGCTATGAAAATGCTGCGCTAGAGCACCTACAGCAAAATATGTTGGCGTTGACTGTGCCCATGACACCACCGTGACTCCTCCCGACGCAGATCGCGTTAACACCTTCGAGGGCAAGGATGAAGAGAATTTCCTGATTTGGGTGAAAGAGGTGGAGATGGTTTTGGCGTCCGCCATGCTCCAGAACGAGCAACAGCACGTTGCAAAAGCTATCTCTAAGATCGGTGGCCGTGCGCGATAAAGGGCACTAACGTGCGGCACTTCGTTTGATGCGGCGTGTTACTTCTGGACAGAGCTGAAACTGCAGCTTTTGTTAGTGCTCTCGCCGCCTAACCAGGCATATCGTGTGCGATCGCGTATCCTTGCCGCCCGACAAGGCAAAAGAAATTAATGGGCTTTGTTCAACAGCTGCGTACTCTCATTGCCGGGGTGGTAGGCGATTTTCTTCCGAGACGGTCGCAGTTACCGTCTTTATGGAGGGCCTCCGCACTGGCGCGGCTAGAATGGAAGTTTATCGTGTGCATCCGTCTTCTTTTGAAGAAGCAGTGAATGTGGCATCGAGTCCCGAATTCACCTATAAATCGGCACGACTTGGTTGGACTGTACACTCTAGCAGCTTGTCGAGCGGGCCTGAGCCGATGAATTTCAGCTACGCTGAGAAAGAGGAGGCAGATCTCCGAGTTGTCGGCAGGTTTCGGACATCCGACGGTACTTGTCTGTGGAGACACCCATCACCTTGGAGCTGGTCGTCCCCTGCGCAAGGCGTGTCCACAATCATCGAACCGACGTCCCGCTTCTCACCAGTCTTCTGGTTTGATGCGGGGAAACAACAACACCCAGTAGCCGACGGGCGCCCTACAGGAGATGAATTGAGTTTTGTTGAGCCTCAAAGCGGAAGAGGTCAGTTCGGGCTCTTAAACACTACACGTTTACGCAAGCCGGGCTTTCTGGTCATAAAAGCGGTTGTGAAAGGCTTTGAGAAGACAGGAACGAACCTGATCGACTCCGGGGTGTTGGGCAATTATGCTTGATGCTCCACGATGGAAGGAAGTCAGCTGTATGATGGGGCGCTGAAAGCGCGATTGAGTGACAGTCACTGTTCACTTAGCGACGAGGGCATGTGTCATGGTGCCAAGGGCCCCGGTGGATCTCGGTGTCACCTTCTTTTACTTTGATAGCGTTGAACGCTGCTTAGTTTTAGAATTGGATTTAAGGTATGACCCATGGCATGGTTGGAACACCACGAGCCATGGATCGATTAATGGTCGAAGATCTTGGGCGCTACGCGCATGTCTTCTGGTCGAGCTTGGTAACTCATGAGCCCACATCAGCAAAACGCTATTGGCGCGGGCACTGGACTGGGACAGTCAATGTGCTGGAGATCGGTGTATCCGAGTTGTTGAAATACCGAAGGTGTATCGGACAGGAGTACCGAGCATGGCTCGCGGGCTGAACATGTCACTTCTTCGGAGCAGTCGCTGCATATCATGGTTGACCGATGTCTAAGGCATCTCGGGCCAGGCCCTTCAGATGCGCGTGGATTGGCATGATATCCACTGGACGAAAACTGCGGAGCTCGCAGCTCTTCGTCGGATGTTGTCAATAACATCAGTGCTGCGGTCAGAACGGCGCTGAGTGCGTGCTCCCACTGGTACTCGCCGAGATATAAAACCTTTGTGCAGAGGCGACGGCGACGCCGTACACTAGCTTGAAGAAGCCATGCATCGGCATTGACCATTTATATGCCTACCGAAAACGATAGCGCACAGTTATACACCCTCGTCAACGATATGACGGGGGAGGAAGACGGCGACGTCACTTTTCAGGCTATTCCTGCGGTATATGCTCTGTTTGAGCTAGACGAGATGTCTTCGGTGGTGCCTTGAAGGCAGGGGACATAGCCAATGTGGTCATCATACGACCGGAAGAGGAGATCGACTCGTCGTTGCTTCTGGATGAAGCTGTCCTGGAGGATACCCAGAGGGTGCTGAGCACACGAACTGAATCTTCAATTTTGAAGAATCCCTCGGGTCCGTAATACCCTTTGGCCTAGGAATTTCTAGACGTAGTCTCCAACGACCCGCCGTCGGTCTTACCTCCGGACCGAGGTGTGTGTCATGAGATCTACCTAGTCTCGAAAGCTAAGTATTGTGTAACACCCTGCTCAAGGAGCAGTGCGACGTCATTGACGCCTCGTTCCGTGCGAAGCGCAAGCAGGAATGGTGCGTGAGAGCAAGTCGCTTCATTTGAAGCCGAACTGCAAGCGGCGTATCATTCACTCTTACAATAAGTTCATCGCTACCACCATTTTAGCACAGGAGCCGATCATAGGAAGGATGTTCTCCAGAACAACAAGGTTAGTTGCACAAGGTACAGTGCACTCGACTTGGTCGACGGGTAATACCAATAGCTCATTAAAACGAGTGACATTCCGTTAACAGCGATAGGTACTCCGAGCGGCATGCTCTGGAAGTGGCTGGTGATGCCCCAAGGGCTGTCCAAGGCACCAGCAGCATCTGACCATCTTGTGACGAAGTTGTTCAGGCCTCACCGGGCGTATGTAGCGACATACTTCGACGACATCTTTATCCACAGTCATGCGGAGCACGGGAAGACGGATGAAGCAAACCACATCGTCCGTTTAAAAGCGGTGTTTGAGTGCATGCGCACCAAAAAGGCTGTATGATCATGCAGACAAGGACATCTTCGGCGCTAAAGACATCCCCTTTTTAGGTGCTTCATCGAGAAGCGTGGCTTTCAAGCAGATCCCGCTAAGGTCAACGACACTGTGAACTGGCCGGTTCAAAAGAACCAAAAGGACTCGCGCAAGTGGCTTGGTCTCGCCGACTTCTTGCACAAGTACAGCGAAATGCAACTGGTTTTGAGCACGGAGTACAACGATCTTCATCTTCAACGGCGCCACGTGCTCCACTTTCGCCTGAAGCGACGCATTTCATCAACTCAACGGCGAGGAGCGCCTCGACAGAGCGCAATAGTACTCAACGTGAGGCAGCCAGGGCACAACGTGCTCCAAGCTCTCGAGATCTTCCGCGCAGCCGTATGCGACTCTAGCATGACGCTAAGAGGAGTCACGATGGACCTTGTCCTCAAGAGATCAAAGCA
>NW_020187031.1:1924396-1924494 GCF_900000015.1 Plasmopara halstedii | reverse complement strand
CAAGATCGATTCCATGGTGCGAGCGATAACCATATGGATGACGCTCGGAACGGAAGGGAGCATTCTTGCCGTGTGCCGGACGAAGTTTGTTGTCAAAA
>NW_020187031.1:1905227-1924386 GCF_900000015.1 Plasmopara halstedii | reverse complement strand
GAGTTTGCAACGCTTACTAGTGCTTGATATATACAACATGAAGTTGAAAGGGTTGATGGTATGATGTTCTCCAACATAATGGGTGGCTAAAGTCTTTGACTCTAATTATCGTCACCACGAGGGTTCATGATCGGTCGATAGCGCCACACCACAAGCCGAAGCCCAAGCAACAATTTTGCATAACTGGACTAGTTCCGTCAGGAAAGTATATATACATGTAGGTTGCAAGCGCAGATGTTACGAAGTGCGCTACAAAAGCAGGATTTTGTTTGAACAAATTTTATGAACAGCGCAATTTGAATCAAAGCTCAAGCTAAGGAGTACAAGAAACCCTCGTTACGACGGTGACGTCGTCTTTGACGGATTTGATCCGCGCCGCGTACGCGGGTGACAGTATGTGTGTAGCGCTGCTACAGGGAGCAAGGAGTTCGGAAACTCGGACAAGAAATGTCGGCGCGTTTTCGCGCACGGATACGCGATATTCGTTGAATAACGGAATGCTGTATTATAGCACCTATTCGACGGATACGCCACGAATTGTGGTTCCTTACGGTGTGGATTTAAAATACCGTATCCTCTTTGAGGCCCACGTCATTTCGATCGTGAGCTGACGAACGGCTCGGTGCGTTGCCACTACTGGTGGCCCAAACTGTACAAGTGGATGAGCACATATGTGCGCACGTGTGAGACGTGTCTGAGGGTGAAACCCTCTTCGAATGCGGTGGCGCCGCTGGCCAGTTTACCGGACCCTCCAGGTGTTGGCAATCTATGAGTATGGGCTTTGTGTTTGGCCTGCCGAAGGACTCGGCGGGCATACGGGTGTGGTGGTCTATGCTGGCCGTTTGAGCACGATGTCTCATATTGCGCCAGTGCTGGACACCATCGACGGTGTGGGTACAGCGACACTGTTTGTCGATTAAGTCTTACGACAACATGGACTCCCGGTGTCAATTGTCTCTGATAGAGTTCAGGCTTCACTGGGGAGTTTTGATCTGCAACACGAGTGTGCTGGGCGCCAAGTATACTACATCAACAGCGGGCCATCCGCAGACCGATGGTCAAAATGAGCGCGTAAATTGCGTCGTTGAAAGCGTTTATTGCATCGTCTACGCTTAGACGCTGAAGCGCCAATTGCCACTCGTAGAGTTTGCTCTGAACAATGCAATGCATTCATCTACCGGCTACACGCCGTTTTACGCGAACAAGCTTGCTAATCCTCGCGTCCCGCTGGCGCCGCCATCCCTGTGCCTGTGACACGAAAAACACCGAGCCTAGCTGGTTTCGTGCGCGTCCACGGATAGAGCCCTTCTTCGTCTTCTGCACGCGGTGCAACTCCGGACAGTACGTCCGCGGCTTCAAGGGAAGCACATCTCAAGCCCACGGCAACTAGGCCGCACATCGCACCAACCATGGGAGACAGATTTTCGCATCGAGGATTTGGAGGAAGTCGACACGAGTCGAATACTCCTTTTCCAGGATGGAAGTAAGAGGAGGGTGAGGTGCGCCAACGGCGCGACGTGAGCCCAGCTCAAACCTTGCGGTCACCATGTCCATTCCCCGACCTCTCGGCTTCCGAGGGGAAGTGGTATTATTACCGATCGCCTCGACGAGGCACAGGAGCAGCAATTGAAGGCTACTCACAGGGCAGTACTCCTGCGATCGGATTCACGTTTAGTCTGAGACCCTCGTGTGGAGTACGACTTCCGCTCGGCATATCCCGCTACTGAAGCGAAATATGCAATCACTCGATCGTTAGGCGTCTACGTAGTCGAGCCCCCGGCCACTACACAAGCTGAGCTCTGTGCACTCGCTTTTTAGTACCACAAGAGGTCCCGATGGATCGAAACTGCGCTCAAATTCGAGCTCAAAAAGGAGGCGCTCCTGTTCCCGCAATGCAAACCATCCCTATGGTGCTCGCCCCTGACAAAACAGCAGCAGATCACTGTCCGTAAAGAAGGCGCTGACTTCCTGTCGACCAGATTGGGTGTCCAACGACACGTTCGTGAATCGATGGCTGAAATTCAAGACATGCGTAAAGAATGCAGATGGAAGCAGCAGAAGAAGTGTGAAAAATTTGGGACCGGAGACCTGGTTTTATTAAATGCTAGAAACTTCCTGCACATGCCGTATCTGCTGTTTGTAAGACAAAGCTCCGTCCACGGTTTATTGGACTGTTTGAGGTCGTGGCACCAGCTAGCCGTTTGGCTATTCCTCCTCCACCAAGTCCTGGTCCATGGGGCTCATTGAGCAGAGAATGCGCGAAGATGGTCCTTGGGATCTTTGACATGCGAGACTCGTACGAGGTGACCGTTAAATGTGAATTGTGGGTATTCATTATTTTGATGGGGGAGAGTATAACGGGGTTACACGTATCCTAGTATAAAAGGGTGGGTCACACAAGATGGTGTAGGTGTGGATTACCGAAGTCGGTGTGATCACACAATGGTGTGGCTACACCATAACAAGAAGCCATTACGTGGCGGGACTGCCAGTAGTTATGCATACTAATCAGGTTTGATTATCAAATGAGAAAAACTTATGACTTAGATATGGGCGGCTTTGCCGCAAATAAAACAGATAAATATGGTTTCAATACTAAACGGTAACGTGCATTTGCCTTCTGTTTAGGTTTTGGGTATCTTGGAGGTAGCGGATTGCGATCCGCTGCACTCATACTGGTTCTAGTATAGAACGTAAGGTCGGTGACTCGAGTAAGCTTCCTCTAAGAAAAGAGATCCGGCAGCTTCGCAGCAATCGCGAACAACATACCGCGACCGACGAATGATTTACTTACTTCACCTTATTGATTTGGATAGCATAATTGACACAATAATTAAGCTTATACAGCGACAGTGCATTGGTCCTCGTTTGCCCTGCCATTTTGTCTCCATGTCAGAGCATATCCTCGATAACTACGTCATCTCTCGATCTTCTGACAATGAAAAGCATCATCTCGAATCTTTTTGTACGTAGTTTGGGTACCGCTGAAGCATCGTTGCACTAAGATTTATTCAGAAGACAAATTTAGGTGACCTCCATCGACTCTTATGACTGAGAAGATGGTGTAGGGTATACTTTTTAAGACGCGGGCCTTCAGACGTCAAAAATTCTGATATATTTTTTGACAGCACTTGGCGACCAAAGCATGTACAGAAATGACACGGCGAATGGCGACGACTGCGGTCACGTGTCGTAACGGGACTTTTTCGTCTCTCTATATTTAAGGCTACAAGCTTTGCTGCACATATACAAGGTCGAAACCCTGAATATCTATTTAAAGATTGACGTATTTAGAGAGGCCTTGCGAAACACATGTCAATAATTTTATGCCAGGAAATTGATTATAAAATTCGAAAAATATTACTTTGCTGTGGTTGGCTGGCTGATATGTATGGTAAACACATCTCATCTTCTTGCAATGCCGCTCCCACTCCCGACGTCCGCTCTAGACCGCCTTGACGCGCTCGCTGAAAAGTATGACACACCATTGCAGCTTTACGACGAGCAGATGATTCGCTTGAATGCGCGGCGCTTGTTGTCCGCCTTTCGCGCACACTTTCCAGATTTCCAGCAGTACTACGCTGTTAAGGCACTACCCAACCCAGCTATCCTTAAAATTCTGTACCAAGAGGGATGTGGTATGGATTGTAGCTCTTCGGCAGAACTGCATATTGTTAAAAAAATTGGCGTTCCAAGCGAGCAGGTCATCTTCACCTCTAATTTCACCGCGCAGAAGGACCTTGCGATAGCTTTTGACCAGGGCGTTATTATAAACTTAGACGACCTATCACTTGTGGATAGTCTTGTCGATGTCCGCAACAAGTGCCCCGATCTTATCAGTTTTCGGCTTAATCCAGGCCTTGGTCGTACCGACTCGGAGACAAAATCGAATGTACTGGGCGGCCCCGATGCCAAGTTTGGCGTTCCTCCTTTCCAGATTATTGAGGCCTACCGTAAGGCACAGCAGGCTGGAGCTAAGCGCTTCGGTATACATATGATGACTGGATCGTGCGTTATGAATCAAGAGTACTGGCGTGAGACGGTTACAGTGCTTTTTAACACCATTGTGCAGCTAAAGAAGGAGCTTAACATCGAATTTGAGTTTATGAACATTGGCGGCGGTCTTGGGATTCCTTACCGCGAGAGTGAGGAACCTGCGAATGTCGAGGCGATTGCCAAGATGTTGCGCGATGTGTTTGATGAGGCGATGAAAGAGCATGGGCTCAAGATATTACCGCGCCTTTGCATGGAAAATGGACGCTTTATGACTGGACCATTTGGCTGGCTGATTACGCGATGTGAAGCCATTAAGGAAACGTATGGATGCTACTACGGTGTTGACGCCTGCATGGCGCATTTGATGAGACCCGGCATGTACGGTGCCTATCATCACATTTCTATTCCGGCGCGAAAAAATGATGATCTATATCCGTCAAATGTAGTTGGCACACTGTGCGAGAATAACGACTGGTTTGCGAAAGATCGCCCCTTGCCCAAAGCGCACGTTGGCGATTTGTTTGTCATTCACGATACCGGTGCTCACTCACACTCGATGGGTTTTCAGTACAATGGGAAACTACGCGCTCCAGAGGTTCTTCTGCGAGTGGATGGTCGTGAGTCACTCATGTAATCTCTCAGATTATTTCTTTTGATTTTTTGTTTCCTATTTGACACTTGTTTTTGTTGGTAATGTATGTGCAGTCGCGAGCGAGAGACATATGAATCCCTATTTGGCAACTGTGTGATGCCTTCGGATTTGTGACTAGGAGGGCAAAAATACGAGGTTCATAGAGGCTTGTTTCAATTTTGAGCAAGTAACAAACATTTTAAATATGCACATCGACTTATTATCATCGTTTGACTTTATTGCGTGCTAATGCCACATGCCACGCCCTTTTCTTCACTTTGCTGACCTGCAAAGTTATTAAAAATTTGTTCAAGTGTCGTCTGAGAAACGGCATACTCGCGGATTCCCACTTGCTGCTTGTTGCTTTCAATGCGTTTAAAGACACTTGCCAGACGTGGTGCTTGCCCTGTGAGCTTATAACGACAGTGATCGTTTTGCCGTTCAAGAAGCATCACACCACTGTTGGCGTCACTTGCAAAACTTTGACGCAAGAAAGAATCCACCGTCAAGAACTGCTCTTCAGCAGCCCACCACGCACAGAGCATACCCATACGTAAGGTGCCATCGCGCTCGAGCGCCGCGGCCAACGTATATCCCGTTGCGTGGCTCATTGTAATTTTGTCTGCCCAAGATGCTTCACCCAATGCTTCACACTTGGCTTGCAGCTCTGCCCATGGAAATGTCGTCGTCATGGCACTGCCACTAAAAACGGAAGCTATGCGAGTCTGGATGTCGTGCATGGGTGTGCCAGTAAGTTTCAGCTCAAGCATTAAACCGTCTCCAAAACGGTGCTTCAGGTGCTGTACACTGCCGAGGCAACGTAAACGACCACCTACCATAATACCAACACGTGTGCAAAGCGCTTCGCACTCCTCCATGCTGTGAGTAGTTAAAATGATTGTCGATTCTTTGCGCTGAGTGGAAATGGAAGCGATGACATTCCACATAAAACGACGCGACACTGGGTCCATGCCTGTCGAGGGCTCGTCCAGAAAAATGATGGGAGGTGAGCCAATAAGTGCAATAGCAACTGAGAGCTTGCGTTTATTGCCCCCACTCAGTGAGCCTGCAAGCTTATTTTCAAAGCTGTCTAAGTTCATTTGATGCATAAGCATCTTGACGACGCTGGTCAAATCTGATTTTTTTACGCCCTTAATACGAGCAAACAGCTCAAGGTGCTCTCTGACTGTCATAAGCTCAAAGAGAGCGTCGAATTGCGGGCAATAGCCGATTAGTCGACGGACTTTTAGCTGCTCGCTCAATATGTCATAGCCACCGAGTGTTCCGTGACCTGATGTCGGAAGGATATCACCAGTCATCATCTTCATTGTAGTTGTTTTTCCTGCGCCATTTATTCCCAAATAGCCAAAACATTCGCCCTTAGGAAGACCAAAGGATAGATTTCGGACAGCCACTTTGTTGCCCTTATAAACTTTACGAATCCGGTGTAGTATAACAGCGTCGTTGTCGGCTCCACCGCATCGTACCCGTTCAGCTTCACGCAACACATCTTCGTCCTCCTCATACGATGCATCTTTTAAATCCGAGTCTTTGAAGACTACTGCTTTGATTTTCGGAAAGCTGAGCAAAAAATCAATTCCGACGGCGATTGTGAAAAAAATGATCGCGTCCAATGCCAAGTAAAGAAGCTCCCAACCCATAATATCCATTGTAAGTGGGCTTATCTTGTCCTCTTTTCTACCAAAAGCAAATTGAATCTCGTGTAAGCACTGGTTTAGCAGTGCACTTCCTAAATTAAAAAGTGGACTTAAACGCCAGAAGAACTTTAACACAGAGTTCGCGTCTTGACTACTCTCACTGACGACGTCCAGAATGAAAGAAACCACCATAAGGACGACGCCCAGCAGAAAATTGGTCATGATGGTGTAAGTCTGAGCAGACGCATGATCCTTGAAGAGATATGAGAGACAGTATGTAAATGGGCAAATGGCTAGTCCAAAGAGAAAAAAGAGAAACACAATGGCTGGAAATGTCTCGCCTGAACAACTTACACAGTTGTTGCCAGTGAATGCTGAAATGTCGAAGATCTGGATTAGCACAAGTGCCGCGATGAACGGAATTATGTACGTAATTAAATCCCAGATATAGTTAGCCAACCAGAAGGCTGGTAGACTTACACCTGAAACAAGCTGTTGATGCTTTGAATTGTGGTTAGCTTGTTTTTCATTAACAAGAAATCCAACGATGGAGGCTGGAAAGAAAGCAAAGGCAATTACAATAAAGATGCATGCAGTAAACGCCAGAAACGATCCGAAGAGTGCTTGCGTCGCTGCTGTCATGGGCAGTGGATATGTGTTCGCTTTAAGTGACACGTCCGATTTACTTCCAGCCATAAAACGATAAAGGGCCTGATCAATTAGAGTTTTGAAAATTACTGCTCCATGAGCTGCAGTCGTATTTACAAATAGATGGTACCCAAAAATATGCTCAGATCCTGAGGCATGGATCAGATAACCACCGTATTGACCTTTTGCAGGCTTATGCGTGACTGTAACCATGTCTTCGTCTGTCTTTCCAAAAGCACGCTGATATATTTTTTCTCCCATTCGCAAACAGTATTCGTTGCTATCAGGAGTGTCCACGCTTGCGAGATCTGCTTTGGTGTAGGTGACATTAAATACTGAAATTGGCCACTTCGTGTAAGGATGAGACGCAATCTCAGCGTTTGAAAAAGGTGACGTCGTACCACCAGTGAATAGTGCGCCCATTGTTTCCGAGCACCATTGAGCGTCGTTGACCTCACAAAAATAAGGTACGCTGGGAACTTTCACCTCAAACTCTGTTGTACTAAGTGCAACCTTGACATCCGACCGAGTAAGTGAACTAGTCTTCAAAATTATAAATCCAGCCGCGAGCAGTGTCACAGGCAAAAGAGCACTGAAAATTATAACTCGACGATCACGCTTTGCGATGCGAAAACGCTTGAGTAAGAGCGCCGATAAATGCACGAAAAACATTGTCAAGCCGTTTAAATTTGCAATGGATGGACCGCTCTGTGGTAAGAGAACACCACTGGCATCAGCAGTTTTGTTTAGAGTATGCTGATTGTCTTCGTCATAAGCTTCGGCAACTTTGATGAACACTTCCTCTAATGTAGTGACTGATATACCGTAAGAAAGCACGCCTAATTCTCGCATTTTGTCGTCTAAGTCCTCATAGAGTTGTGGAAAGGAAGCAGAATTGTCCAGCGGTAGCTGAAATGCAATCTCAGCACCAACATTACTAAGCAGTTTAGCTGCAGGCACGTAGGACGTTATGAGCGACTGCAATTGCTTTTCCTTGAAAGGCACAGTGGTATCATTATTTTTGACCAGCGTAAGATTGTATCCGACACCAAAGCGTTTTTTTAAAAATAGTGATGATCCACAGCACCGAAGTTGTCCTTCAGCCATAATCGCAATTCGATCTCCTAAAATATCAGCTTCATCCATAAAGTGAGTTGTAAGTACCATCACGCGATTGACACGGTTATTAAGCAAAATTTCCCATGTGCTTCGTCGGCTGTAAGGGTCCATACCGCTCGTAGGTTCGTCCAAAAGTACCAGTGAGCTGTCACCTAACAAGCAAATGGCAACTGATAACTTTCGCTTCATGCCTCCTGACAATGAGCCGGAAAAAACATTTCGTTTCTCGGTAAGACCCACTTCGAGAATCTTTTTATTTACCTCGTCTTGAAGAGCTTTGCCATTATAGCCCTTTATTCGCCCATAAAATTGCAAATGTTCCTCAACAGTGAGCTCGCTATAAAGAACGTCATGTTGAAAACAAAGTCCTAATGATTGCCGAAGTTTCCCCATGTCCTGTACAAGTGACAATCCACAAAACGTGGCATCTCCGGATGTAGGTGCGATCATACCAGTAAGCATTGAAATGAGAGTCGTTTTGCCAGCACCATTATGACCAAGCAAGCATGTGATCTGATCCTTATACATGGCTAGACTTACACCTCGAACTGCGTGTTTGATCCCCCCGGGTACAACAAACTCTTTTTTTATGTCTCGAATTACTAGTGCTTCACCTGACCGCTCCTGATTGCGTAAATCCTCACCAGCATCCTCTACATTAGGATTCTGGATGTCTAGAACAGCATGACTGCCATTGGCAGAATTTGTCGAGTCGTCATCAACCTTACTCATGCTAGCGCTTGAGCGAGCAATGTGCATCCAATAGCTAGGGCGCAGCGGGAAATACCATTTTTCCACAGTGCCATACTCGCGAGGTATCACTCTTTCGAGATATAGCCCGGCAAGAGTGTAGAAAAAAACGTCAAACAAAAGCATTCCGATAGCAGAACCAAACCTAAAATTGTTGACTATTGTGCTGGATGACGAAAAGCTCATACCGACACCTGTAGACTCCGCTGTGGCCAACGTCTGCACTCCGAACGCCAAAGCTACAGGTGGAAGCAAGCATACACCGGTCTTGGAATCAATTGTCGATGTGGACGAGAACCCACTCGATACAAAGTACATAAAGAAGAAAAGCACCATACTCGCGAAGGAACCCGTACGCGAACGGGAGAAAAGCGTACTCATAAAAAAGCCGAAGGAAAGAACGCTTAGCGAGAAGAGCAAAAAGAAAATGAAAATAAGAAAAGGATCACTGTTGGGAAAAAGTCCCGCGCTACTGGCTATAGCTTGCAAAATAGCACTCAATGTAAAGATGATCAAGTATGTAATGTACCACGACAAAATGATTGCGCTTTCAGACATACCAAGTATTTTGAGATACTCACGTGAACGAGTTTCCTTTTCCTGAATAAGAACCACAAGCACACGCGAGATCGCATAAAGATATGCCAGCACGAAGACCAACGGAAATACCGAGCTTACTTGATCGTAAAAGGGTGCCGAGAGGAAGCTCTCAATAGGGAATGGGGCTACAGTCGTCGCAAAATATGGCTGTGGTATCTGGCGTAAAGGAACGAGGAGTTGTTCGATGGCAGTAGTTGAAAGCTTAGATTGCCAGCTTGTGCCCGAGTTGCCAAATGCAGAAAGCAAACCAGTGTTTAATAGAATATCTCCTGTAATTGCATGAAAAAAGCGAGCATCGTTCAATTGGCTTTTTACAGCTGTCGATAGTTTCTGCGTACAAATACCAGTAGTGATCTTTGTAACTGAGTTCCATTCTGGCATACAATTAACGAAACGTGTAACGAGAGTCTGCAAGGTCATGAACCCTTGTGATGCATAGGCAAAATAATGCGTCTGTTCGATGGTGCGCTGAAACGGAGCTTCAAACGCTGGATCCCCAAGAGTACGAGGAACAGCTCCGGGAATACCGTGACTTCCCAGTGTTGAGTTCATGCGTATAGAGTACTCAATTGACTGAAATGTGCCGATGTTTTCATCTACTGGATACTCATCGAAAACTAGCGCAGCATAGATCATTGGTGTCTTATATGATTTTCCGTAGTCAACTCTAGCGATGTAAGACTCCAAATCCAATTCGGACTCAAAAAAAACGACACTATTATCAAAACTTGGTAATGTCACACCTAAACTGGCATCTATGACAACGCGAGGGTACCACTTTTTGACGGCTTCAAAAAAATACTTTCGTGTAAAGTCGTTATCGGGAGCAATTGCTATCTTGTAAGGCGTCACATGTTGTCGACAAGGTTCAAGTACAGAAAAAGCTGAAGAAGAGTCTGTGCTAACAAAGCCTCCATAACCTACACTGAAGGTACACATTCTTTGATTTTCAGTTGAAATTTCCGACGTATTGTGAAGTTCAACTGCAGCCCGTAGACCAAGATACGCCATTAGACCATTCAGCGTCGGCTCTTGGACAAGGTAACCATTTTGGAAAAGGGAGAAAGATCTTTCTGAAGCTGTGCTGCTCCAACCTGCAGGAACTTGTACGTCGTCTGACAGTGTTTTAAGAGCCGTAATGAGCAAAATGAAGAGAACCGGCAGAAATATTTCGAGCAATGTGGCCACCCAATGGCGCTTTTTTAGCAACCAGCTCTTAAAAAGAAGCGTTTGCTGTGATGCCAAAACATTGTGAGCGCTTCTTACGCGAGGTCGTTGCACGCTCTTTGACATGATAACTTTCTCTGTTCAGGTTTTGCTCTAACTTGTCCAGGAGGGCGGTCCCGCGATCAAACCTGGTAGAGTTATCCAAATTTTGGCATCGGTTACTAACATCGAGATGAGCGATTAAATTATTTTGAGCTCTGAATGAACAAACCTTTTTATAGATTTTGGTGAGTCTCACGCAGCAGCAATCAATTTTTCTGGAGTCAGGTGACTGCAATTTCAGTTTCAAATAATGGAAAATTGGTCTATGCTTGGTGGCCGTTTATGAGAACAACTGGCGTCGCGTCGACCAGAGCGATTATCTAGTTATCGACCACCTTCTCTCTGAAAATATCGTATGGTTTGCTTAACAAGTCAGTTTTCGAGGATGCATGACATCGCTTTTTATAATCACCTCGTTGCAAGCTTTAACCTTTGTTAACGATCGAGATGTGCTACTTATTCGTCATGAATCTGATCTTCGATTTTCTCGCGGTGAATAAAGCCCAGTAGATTCTGATGCTATCATCAACTTCATGTGGAGTGACTAAAGTGTCATTATAGATCCGATAAGCTGGGTTTGTAAACCACTGTGATAATTATAGTGCTGGGTATTACAGTCAAGTTAATGTAACAAACTTGCAACTAGTATTGTTTGGATTATATATATGCAGCTTTAAAAGATACTATCAGCATTTTTGATCGTGTGCGAAGTAGGGTTGTATATTGATGCAGGTCATTGATCAAACAAGATCTTGATTGCCATGAAGCGATAATACTAAGAAATCAAAAATATCGTGGATCTACAAGATAAAGCTATGGAGAGGCACATACATTCTAGAGCACAGGATAAATTTCTTCATATATCTATGTTTTCAATCAGCTGCGGGTTTGAGGCCTTGGAACGGTTACGCCTGAAACCTAGTCAGTGGATTAACGACATTTTTTACTGCAGAAATTACTGCGCAGACCCATGATAAAACACATAGTTTTGAAGTATTTACAGGTCGTGCCAAATACTGTTTATGTTTACTCTTTATTACTCCCCAGCCGGCCAGTCATCTTTGGTACGCTATTTCTTGATAACTGATAGACGTGAGACAAATTCTAAATTTCGGGCTTCACCAATTTGATAGTGTAGGCCTCGAGCAAGTCTCCAGGCTGAAAATTGTCCATACCTACTAGTTGCAGACCACACTCTTGACCCTTGTTCACCTCGGCCACCTTCTGCTGAAAGTGACGCATAGACGCCATATCTATGTTGTCAACCACAATTTCACCGTCACGCACCAAACGGTATTTTCCCTGCATTTTAAGCGATCCTGAGATAACCTTGCAACCTGCAATATTGGTGGTGCGAGTACCAGACATTGTGATTGGGATGGATTGAATAACCTCAGCCGAGCCAGTGACCTCATGAACCAAAACGCCCTTGAGTTTTTCTTGCAGCAATTCTTTTATATCATCCAGTAAACTATACACCACGCGATGTTGACGCAAAGTCACTTGCTTGTGCTGGGCTTCCTGGTCGATAGAGGCTGGATGCTTGATATTAAATGAGTAGATGATAGCACCAGTAGCTTCAGCCATCACAATGTCTGACGACGTCACTGGTCCCACGGCAGCCATGATACACTTAATCGCAGCCTCATTGTTGGGTAGGGGTGCAATGAGATCTTCGATAGCAGAAATGATACCCACAGAGTCCGTCTTCAACATGATAGGCACCACATTGGCGATATAACCCTCGTCTCCAGGCTGCAACGCTGCTACACGCTTCGCCTCGTCAGCGGCTTCTTGTCGTCGTAACTCAACTTGCTGCCATTTTTGGCGAACCCCTGCAAAACGACGGCGACGGCGCATTCCGTCATCGCCATCACCCATACTCTCTACTTCTTCCGCTTTTGCCAGTTGATTCCAGTGTATCAAAGCCTGACGCGTCTGCACAACTTCCCTAGCACGTTCTTCAGTCGGCACAGAGAGCAAGGCTACACCGCCTTCAGGTAATCCTTTTAATCCAATAACTCGCACAGGGTGACCGGGTGTTATTTGCTTGACACGCTTTCCGCCCTGATCGATAAGAGCACGAATTTTTCCATACTCTAATCCACAAACAACGAAAGAGCCTTGCTGTAGAGTCCCCCACTTAACGATTGCATCAACTTGAGCACCAACGCCCCGAGCCACATTTGCTTCGAGAACAATTGCTTCACCCGCTGCATTTGTATCACCACGAAGGTCAAGCATTTCTGCGTGAAGAGCAATTGTCTCCTTAAGTTGGTCAAGTCCCTCGCCAGTCTTTCCTGAAACAAAGACAATGGGAGTATCTCCACCCATACTTTCTACTACGATGCCCTGATTAAAAAGTTCGGAGCCAAGGCGAGTGGCAACCTCCTTTCTGTCATGCTCGTGCATATCCATCTTGGTAACTGCTATCACAAGCGGCACATTATTTTTACGAGCCAAGCGTGCTACCTCAATTGTCTGCGGGCGAACACCGTCATCAGCTGCTACCACGAGGACGAGAAGGTCCGTAAGTTCCGAGCCACGTGATCGCATGTTGCTAAATGCCGCATGACCAGGCGTATCAATGAACGTTACTTTCGAATAAGAACCAAATTTTTTGCCCAAGTCCACTGAAAAAGCACCGATGCTTTGCGTGATACCCCCCGTTTCAGTGGCCGCAATCTTTGACTTGCGTAGAGCGTCAAGCAATGTAGTCTTACCATGATCAACGTGACCCATAACAGATACAATGGCTGGTCGTACAGGAAATGCAGAACAGTCTTCCGGTAAAGGTGTTGGGACAAGATCGACAAAGTCTGGGGGAAGCAATACTGGGATCATATTTTGCGAATCTACCACAAGCTCAGCAATATCGCTCATCAGCACCGATTCCTCGTTCAAACCCACTTCGCCCAGATCTTTTAATGCGCGAAAAACCACGCTCGTCTTGACACTCATTCGATCCGCCAGATCTCTGACCGTTAAAGACGTCGGAATTTCAATTTCTTGAGCTGGCAGCTCGTGCCTGGGTTTCCGCTTTACCACTTTCCGTTGTTGTCTCCGAGAATGACGACGTTCACGCTCTTCCACGTCGCCATGCCCTTCCCAGTCAATATCTCCAAACAAATCTGATTCCGAGTCAAAAATGCTATTTTCGAATTGAAAGTTCTTGAGAAGATTACGCGTCTGCTTCTTGCGCTTCGTATTCATCTTTATCGCCATTCGACTGGATGGCGGAGACTCGATGCGATTGCTATCACGATCGATCGGAATACCAAGTGCTGCTAATACTGTCGATGTATCGTTACTACTTGAAAAGAGCTTCGTCTTTTTAGATTGCAGACGCGACTGCTTATGCTGCAACTTAGAAATCGTACTATCTTCTTCCTGTATATCCAGGCCCAACTGCGCCATCGTAAGCTCGGATTTTTCTTCATTTCTGCCACCAGCTTCGACACGGACGATCAAGTCCAGCGACGGTGTCTCGCCCGTCTTTGGCTCTGTCGTCGTCTTGACGCTATTTGTTAAATCCTCAAACGCAAAGCTTAGCAAATTTTGAAACTTATTTGTAAACACAGGTAGCTCCTTGTCCAGCAACCTATCAGATCGGTATCGTTTTGGCCGCTGTTTATTTTTAAATTGGTTGTGCTTCAGACCAGCTTTGGCCACACCCGGCTCCGCTGACTTTGAATCTCTCGACAGCTGACGCATGCTATTAAAATGACTTCGCGCGTGTGAGTTAGGCGCTGATGAAGATGCAAAATGGCGTACTAGCACTAGACATGTCGAAGCATTTGGGTAATGCTTTACAAGCATTGCTGAGCGACTCAGTAGCGTCCACTGACCTACCGTCATTTTATCTGCTTACTGATTGGTGTGGTGTGTACACCGATATACACTCAGGTTGACTTTATCTATTTTCAGACTATAAAATTGTAACCTTCCGAGCTGGTGCATTTGCTACATCTGGGGGCTGGGCTTTATAAATGATGCTTGGTATATCTCCATTACTATCTAGAGGTAGAAATCCAATCTCAAGCCCTGAAACTCGCGTAACTTCGTCGTATTTAACGGCGCCAGCTTGCGATGGGTTTTGTCGGTTCTCCATAAGACCTAGGATGCACCTTAAATTATTGAAAGAGATCAAGATGCTGCCGCTGGAAATACGAAGCTATAAACGCTTTGTTTGTATTCAGCAGGACGACGTGATTAAATGCAAGGGGAGTCACCAAGAGCACTCGGTCGATAGTCCACTTCCAACATCGTTTAGTAGTAACAGTGACGACAGTAGCACTGTCAGTAGTTCCAGCTTCGCATCAAGTGAGCAATCGAATGTAAGTAATGACGAGATGTCATCGTCACCTGGTAGTAACAGTAATGGAGGAAACGGAGGTGATGAAAGGAAAAAGAATGATGACGAAAATTACGACAACGGTGGCATCAGTGACTCAAGCAATGAAAACTCTGCTGATGAAAGCGAGCAGGAAGAAGATGACGGAGCCCTTCTACATACAGATGATGATAAAGGCATTGCGCGTAATGGTGTCGACTTTACTGATGAGGATCTGAGCAGTGATAGCGACGAAAACTCGGATTTGGAAAATTCGTACCCTCGATTGCCGTTAGCGCCTGTAGATACGCTGATTGCTGTTCGACAGCGAGCTGCATACAAAGAGCTGCAGTTAAATGTGAAACTTAAAGAGAAAGTTATTGAAGATGCAAAACAACGACAGCAGGAGCGACAACAGGCGCAGCGGTCAAAAATGAGGAATAGGACGTCACGATCAAAGCGAAAACACAAGACTGCTGGCGAAATGATATTTGAAAAATGTAATGGCTCTGCTAAGGTAGAGGAAGGGGTTGAGGATGATTGGATGGTGGATTGCTCTTGTGGAATCAGGGAAAAAAATTATGACGATGGAACGTCAATGATTCAGTGCGATAGCTGCTCCCACTGGGTGCATGCAAAATGTGCAAACAAGCAGCCTGAAATTGTGGCTCAAGAACATTTCTTATGCTTTCGGTGCGGTTGGATGTTTGACTGCGTTTGTCATGTGCGTCGTCAGCCCAATCACGATGATGGTCATCGTATGGTCGAATGCGAAAGCTGCAACACGTGGCAACATACCACATGCGTTGGTATTCCGATGACAGAGGAGCCTGCGGATGATTATCGATGCCCAAGATGCATAAAGAAAGGTCGCCGACTTGGTGCTGTATCAAGAACCCGAAATTATAATTCTCGACAACGACAGCGGGGTCATCTTCGGGGTCGTAGGAATGTCACTTCAATGGATGCTGACTCAGCAGCTCGCTTTATTAAAATTTCAACCCCGCCTCGTGCTCACAATAGCTGGCGCACCGATTCGAAAAATATGGTGGTGGAGGAGAAGAAATATTTAGATATATGCTCGCCATCTCCTTCTTTATTTCCAGCAGGATCTCCTCCGACGACTTCTCTTCCATCGTCCTTAACACCACCACCTCCGCCATCCGGTAGATTAAGTCGGAAGGTCGCTGAGTCTTTGGTTGAAGATAGAAAGCCCGTTTATCACGAACAAAGTAAAGTCAAACAAGAGCGTCATTCTAGCCAACCACAGCGCAAGCTGGGTCGATCGCTACCAAACAGAAGTTTGAAAAGGCCCCGATTGCACACGGTGACGTATGATCAGGGCCATGTCGAGCAACCCCAAAATACTGTAATTTTATCGCCTAGAGGCAAAGGGCCAATGCTTCAAGGGTATTTATCTGTTTTGACTGAGGAAGATACACTATCGTCTCAGTCATTGGACGTGCGACCTTCAATTACAATAACTAAGTCAACCAGTGCAAGTGGTGATAAATTAAATGGTCGTAAGCGTAAGAGTAATTCTGCACGGAATCGTTTAGCGAAGAAGCTTAGAGGAAAGAAATAGTTACTGCGGTAAATGATGTTCTGGATTACCATGAACGTTATACATGATTATTACAGTGTATGCATGACCAGTTAGTACGAATACGGCCACGTTAAGCATTACAATTATTACAAGGTACACGATGCGCAAAGGGACATTCCCATTTGAACTTAGTTATGCTACGTCCACGGGTAAAATGACGGAAAGAGAACACTACCCAGTATAGTAAAGAGCAAAAAGTAGCCCACAACAAGTCGACCGTATCGTGTCAAAGCTGGTGACACATTCTTTTTGAGTCCGGAGTCATCACAGATAAGTGTGGCAGGGTGCCAGAACAATGATGGACACGCGGTCAATAATCTTGTCGCCACTTGGATATGAACGAAAAGCAGCGCATTTACTACTAGAAAAAGCCAATGTATGTAATACGGGGTAAGAGCAGCGCCTCGACGCGAATCCCGTCCTGATGGCTGCAATACTACAAGTCTTGGCACGGCAATTCCTCGAAAGAACTCAAAAATTGCATGCAAGCTTATCGTTATAATTGGTGCAGCAAGCATAAAGTTTGGCAGCTGCTTCATTTGATAGTAGCGAAAAAGACCCACGTTCCAGTATTCACTCTGAATGAATGTGTACATTGCAGTCCAGTTCACTTTAGCATTCGTACACCAGCTACGGTCTTCCGTCGCATGATCCATAGATATTTCCCATCCAAAGCGTTGTCGAAGTGAAGGGCAGTATGGCATCATCGAAGAAATAAAGTAGACGATCTGAGGACCAATTGCAAGTACACCGAGAGCTGCAGTGCGTACCCAGTATCCTAAGAACCGAGAAAGCTCTCGTGGTGACGGTGAAACAGTCAGACGATGCCATGCTATATGCACTGTACAAAACAATATCATACAAATTGGTGTCGATCAATGAGGAAGCAGCCGATTGTAGCTAAACGCACGTGACAGAAGGACTCCATTAGATCGCGTGACTGATGCTGCACCGAATAGCAGCGCAGAGCGCACTAAGTCCAGGAATGATCGACTAGCCTTCGGCGCCTGCGCGTGTCGTGCCAGGTAAAACATGCCGCTGAAGCTTAACAAACACATCAAACTCTCCGAATAGATAGAAGACATGAAGATACTGGACGGTGCCACGCAGAAGAGGTAGGATGCTCTTAACGCGGTATCTTTGTCCCCTAACAAAATGCAGCACAAGCGGTACAGGAATAGTGCTGCCAGCACGAAGCTCGCATTACTGATTATCCATCCACTGACAAGCACGGCAGCCGTATTTTTTAAGGGAAGAAAAGCAGCGAACAATCGTATCAGCAGCGGGTAGAGCGGGAAAAATGCATGAAAGTGCTCAAAGTCGTAGCCGTGCAGCGCGATATGCGAGAAATAGACGCCATCCCAATTACTTGCCACTGCGAGGGATAAGTTACCCGCATGTAAGTGCGAAGAAGTATCAAAAGGCGTGACGATAGCGGAAGTAGCCAGTGCTAGCAAAGTTACACACACTCGTGTGGCCGCCGCAAAGGCAATCACACGGCGCTTCATTTATATCCAAACAAATTTAGTTAAAACTTTTGTGTTGAAATACTTTGCGTAGTATGTGTACTTTTTGGAGACGATTGGCCAAATATTTCAGACACCGTATTACCAAAAATAATTTACTAAGGAAGGGTAACCTCCAGACCAAGGTCGGCGCATTGCCACATATTGATAAAGTAAAATTTTTCGTGATGTCGCGAGTGCAGCTTCCAGCTGCGTACGCAAGCAGCATTTCACTACAAACATGCAGGCTTTATTTACTCTGCGTGTCCAGACTACGTCCTTATCATCTCTTCAAGCTTGACATTATTTAATTACAGCTATCCAGTTCAGTGACGACCATGTAACGGGGTAACACGAACCCTAATAACAGGGGGTGTGCGTATCACACGAGATGGGCATAATGTGACCACAAACTTAAACAAGAATACGAGACCGGGCTAGGTAGCCAGTACTTATGGATGTGTTTAGATTTTACTATACATATTTAGTATATTTAGGAAAATCTAAACTTTCAACATTCGGATAAAAATATCAGTTTCGATTTTGAACAGAAGTGTTCGTTTGCCTTGGTAAGGCTTTTAGGCAATTTTAGAGGCAGCGGATTGCGATCCGCTGCACTAGCTCTTGGTTCTTGTATAGAACGAAAGGTCGATGACCAAAAGACGCTTCCCCAAGCGCAGAGCTACGGCAACCCCGCTGCACTTGGTAGCACTTGTAGTCAATCTACACCTGAGTCGTTTCGACTGATCCTCTGTGAGGATAGAGGAGTATTCCTCTTTGCCCCAGTGCATGCAGGACGGGCTTAGTAAGCTGATGTTCTTGCTTGGCCCTGAGGCCGTGCAACACCTTGTGGCACAAGGCCTCGAGGCAATCGGTGTGCGTCTAGAGGCGTTTTCGAGCTGCTGGAGCACTTGCAGCAAAGGATGTCTGCATCGTTTGCGTCTACAACGCCACCGTCAGTGACGGATTACTTCCCCCGATCTAAGCCGCTCTTGGTGAGCGTTAAGGTCTTTGAGGGGAAGGATGGAGAGAATCTCCTACTTA
>NW_020187031.1:1904625-1905217 GCF_900000015.1 Plasmopara halstedii | reverse complement strand
TGTAAGAAATTCGAACATAGAACATGGGACATAGAACACAGGACATGGGTATGAGGACGGGATACAGGGACATGGAACATGAGACACCATATTAATGTATACTCTGTTATTTTGGGGTATTTTGTTAAATTATGCTAATTCATTCCTAATACAATACATCTTCTGTTGTGTAATATTATATTACGGCTTCCCGGTGATAATTTACGTACTGGGGTATTTTTTTTATTTTTTGAAAAGTTGGAATATTTTTTTATATATGGCAAAAGTTGGGGCATTTTTTTTATTCTCCCTTTCAAATTATACATACCGTACTTCACAAAATAAAAGCCACTCAAAATGATCACCTTTTTCTGATATTCGTTCACCTCTTAACATTAAGGTGATTTTTGTTTAACAAAAAAATCACCACATGGGTAATGACCAAACAAAAAAAATCACCACGGAGTCCGCACTCTAGTTTGGCATCATGAAAAGATTTCTGCTATCGAATCCTGCGAATCAGAAGTGGGTGGACGCCCAAGAACGTAGAAAACGCGGGCGAGACCACATTGAATCTGTCGCTCGCCTAGTTCGTCGATAAATGTTCCCGGAT
>NW_020187031.1:1904013-1904615 GCF_900000015.1 Plasmopara halstedii | reverse complement strand
ACATGAAATCCTGAATCTGTTCATTAAGGTCCATGAAGGACGAGAAAGTATCAATTTCGAACGTAATGAGAAGCTCTGATATACGAGACTGGGAAGATACTGCTCAACATAGAAACACTATTCAAGTCACGACTCCCGCCAAACATCAAACTACTTCTCGCTGTCACTCGACGATGCGTACATTTCCGATCGTGGTCGTACTTACAGCTACGCTTATAGTGAATGGTGCCGTGGTATCCACGACTGCTGTTAACGACGCGCAAGGAACGACTTTCTCGTCGCGGACAAACTCGCTGGAGGACGCTCAACTGGAAGAAAGAGTATTTGGTATAAAGCTTGGCTTAACGAATTTTTTTGCTAAGGTCGCATCGAGAAAAGCGCTGTCAGAAGCCGATGTGAAGGAGGAAATCAAGCAGCTGAACTTGCTAAACATGCAATTCATTTATCGCTTTCTTCATGATTTAGAAACGAATACGAAAGCGTGGGAAGATGTCAAGACATTACCTTGGCTCCAACTGAACGAAGATACCAAATGGCATATATCAGAATGGAAGACATCGACTTTTGACCGTATGGAACGTCATGATCCACCGAAAGATGAT
>NW_020187031.1:1903853-1904003 GCF_900000015.1 Plasmopara halstedii | reverse complement strand
GTACTACATGACACAATACATTGCAATGAGAAAGAAATTCAACCTCAAATGATATCATGAATGACGTACTGTTCACCCGCTGAAATAATAAGTACTTGTTTTGATAGTGCAAATGCTATGAGTGGACCTACAGGTTTATGACACTCAAGT
>NW_020187031.1:1895369-1903843 GCF_900000015.1 Plasmopara halstedii | reverse complement strand
ATTCCACAAAACACCATTTGTTGTACTTGCGGATCGTAATGCTCAACCAAATCTGTGAATCATGAGTTGTCCAATCTTGCTCAGGCATCATCCAACGTGTAGACGAATAAAATGCCTCAATGCGTGTAAATTTGAGCGTAAGTTTGAACATAATAATCAGATACGCTGTAGCACGTCTGAAAGTATCACAAAAGGTGAAGAACACAGGTTGGCTCACAGAAGCGAGAGGGGTTTAGATTGCATCTTGTCTAAACTCGGTGGCGAGACGGGTAGCCGGGATCCACATGTGTACAGACGTTGGTGACTACTGGTGTAGGGACAACAACTAGCGCAGCAATTAGGCGGTATCGATCTATACAACTATCGTCAGAAAAAATAGTGAGTCGTCTGGCACTCAGAGTGGCGCATGCTGTCTAGCAGCTGGGCGGCGATATTTAGTTTGCTCCGATTGCGGTAACCGTACGTCAAACTGTACCAGACGTTGCTGCGTCGCCAAGCCTTTAAAAAACTACTACTGTAAACATAACGGCCCGGCATTTTATATCAAGTCAAGGGTTGATGCAGCCAGTCAGACCGACTATGGTGGGAGTAGAAACTATCGCAATCCTTTTCAAAGTGCCATACAGCAAACGCAGGACCAATGCATCTAGTGAGGAGCAAGCCCCACAATACTTAATTCTCACCAAGACAAACGCCTAGCCAAATTCAGACTTCACTGAATTATTGCACATAAAATACAAACTTGATCTTTGAGGTCTTTTCCGCTCAATGTCACGTCGATTTGAGCTAAAAGCTAAAAAATGTAGCTTAATGTATGACGTATTGCCATTGCAATCCTTAGCTACAGAAATTCAAGCTCGTGAACCCCTTGAGAAGAGGTTCTGATGTCAGGCGCGGTAGTCAACGATCGAGTAAATAGGACGGCGACACAGGGGGCGAGGCACAGGTCGGTGGCAGTGATACCCGCAAAACTAAGCTGTCGTGAGGCGAGGTAATCAACATTCTGTTTTAGGTTCCTAAGTCTGTTTTGAGGCGATCAGATGAGAACAAGAATATCATGTAGAACAAAAGAGTACAATCTCACTTGATGCTGGATTTCTTTATAAATTTCGAATTGTCAATCCCAAACCAACCGATTGATTCGTATTTCTGTATCTTAGACGAGAGGTGTCAGAAACATTACCAGGATAACTGACTTGTCGCAGACAAGCGTTTCTAGTGACGCTGCTTCTGATTCTTTAGTGTCGGCTCTTCCTGTCATTGCGAAATAAAAGTCGCCAGTTTTTGAATTATTCTCCCACTAATTGGGAGCGTGAGCTGGGATTTGACCGTCGTGAGACAATTCTTTATACTTCTTTTGAGATAGTTGTCTAAACTCCTATCCAATCCAGCCTACTGCCTTAAATATTTTGTAAGTGCGGTAAGGTGAAAGTCTAGTACCACTAAGCTAAAATCTGTAGGACCATGGCTAAACGTCTTTATTTCAGAAGCCATTTTGAAAGAGGCGATTGTCACTTTTTCTAATGTAATGTGGATAGTGATGAACTCGTTTTTGGCATCCAACATCACAAAATTGCAGCGCACATTGTCGCTTGTCAAACGGTGACGAGTATGCTGAGTGGTAATTACAAATTATGGTGAATCTAGGTACTTCTATATACCTGATCTGCAGAAAAGATAAATCTTTTGTGGACGATTTAACTACAGAACGTGGTATTGTAAACTTGAGAGTAGTCTTGTATTACGATCTGCTATGGTTTAGCGATTGTGATTGCTTTATTCAGAGACGAGCAATTTGCCTCCTTTCACAATCGTGCAGTATCGATATAACAATCAAGTAAAATTATCGAATTAATTCACACATTGAAATAAAAGCAGTGCAAGATTAACTATGAACAAAAAAAACATCGAGATGAGGTACTCGGTGGGATTATTATATGAAGAGGTGTCAGAGCAGTGCGTAGTGAGTTATGTTAGTGACACGCATAAATACGTCAATGTCTTGCGCTTGGAAAGGAGAATCAAGCAGAATACTTTTGAATCTAAGAGCTGTGTTACGAATTAGTTTGCACAGTAAATTAAGCTGAGATTATAATAGTTTTCGAGTCAAAAAACTGAGGTGTCAATTAATCAATAGGCATAAGCGAAGCAGCTTTATGCAAAAGTTCCTCGAGTCTGGCACGAAATGATTCTGAAAACATTTTCACATTCTGAGCAGCCATCACACTATCAGCTTCAACTAAGGCTTATTTTTTTAATTTATAAATTTGATCAAAAGTGTAATCGTTGCAAATAAAACATTGTTCTATGCAGAATCACTTGTGAATTTCGAGCCAAACTCGCCCTTAATCGAGTGAAGTCTTTTCTATGGTAATTTTAATCAATACCGTGATGGTTCTTATTATAAGCAATTGAACTAAGCAGGATCGCTAATAAATTTTGATCAAAACTCAGGTTTGATAATATGAAGCATTTTTATTAACAACTGCTAGAAAAAGTGTTTTAATTTTTCGTATGGAAATTGTTCTAAGCAGAACCACAAAAACATTTCAAGCCAAAATCAAAGTTCATATTGTGAAGTCTTTAGTTTATTAATGCTATGATGGTTGTCGGTAAGACATTGCTCTGACAGAATCACTTATAAATTTCGAGCCAAACTCGGCATTATAATAAGAAGCAATTTTTCTATATGTGGCAGATCGTGGTACAAGATAATGTAAATTTAATCACCTAATACAAACTCGGGTAAAGTGTTACTATAAAAATTGCTCGAGGCAGAATCACTAATGATTCTCAAACCAAATTAGAGGTTTTTAATGAGAAGTATTTACACTAACAAGTTGATAGTGTAGCGGCTCTTAGAATAAGAAAGTAATTTAAGTATAAGGTTTATAGAACGGTAGACGAAGCTGTAGACTAGAGGTCGAGTTGAAGCTTAAATAAGAAAGAAATAGTGCATACAATATATGTGGAACTTGAAAAATAAAAATTTCTGCTTGTCTTAAATTTACTAGGATTTTTTGCCAGTTTGACTTGCGTTAATATCAGGAAGGAGTGGCAAGAAATGCAACGACTACGGAGCTGTTTATTTGGAGGGGATTCAAAGTGATGGAATTAGACGTCTGTGAATATGATAAAAAAATTGCACTTTACTAAATAGTGTGCTATTCATGTAGAGTCGTCCATGGCGTCAAAGTGCGTATAGTGCAAGTGAAATGGGCGCGTGGATGCACACAGTTTTGGATGGTGCATATTCACCTTGGGGTATTGTATCGGTGTATATCCACAATTATGTAACCTTCGTCAGGAAACATAATTGTGAATATACTATCTACTTGGCTGTCTGTCTGTGATGGTGTTGATTCTGCCTTCTAGCATACTGGTCGGCTATATGCTGTGTAGAAAGAATTTGCCATCATTCCCATTATACTTTTGTACATTACACTACTTATCTGCGTGTTAAGTGCTTACATCAGCAGTATCAAATGTAAAATAAAAATCAAGCATAAAATGTCAATCGATGAGAACTGTTGTTGCAGCAGGGCTGTCGTAGCAAAATGTTGAGGAAGCGTACTTTAGGTCACCGACCTTTTGTTCTTTACAAGAACCAAGTATGAGTTTGCGGATCGCAATCCGCTTACTCCAAGAGTGATTATTACCTTCCCAAGGCTAACCGACTTTTCAATTTAAATTTAAAATTGATTATCCTAATTTTAAATTTTAAATTTTCCTAAATATACTAAATATATAAAGTAAATTCATGCATAACTACTGGTTACCTAGCCCCGTACCGTACTCTTGTTTGGGTGTGGTCACACCATGCACATCTCGTCTGACACCCCCCCCTGTTATTAGGATTCGTGTAACCCCGTTACAGTTGTAATAAGATTGTTGATATGTATTCGATACAATGTATAACATAGTAGGATGCAAGTCCGACCCAAAGGTCAAAAATAGTTAAATCGCGTGGCAAGGGAATGCAGAATATCAAAACTTGATGCTATGTTTCCAAGTAACGAATTTCAAGCCGTCGCTGTACTCAGTGCTATCAGTTACTGATGGTATTTGAGCCAGATATTAATGTCGATCAAGTTAGAGTTAAAACCCTTCTCGGACCATACTACCACCTAAACAGCTCTTCCACCTCCGGGTTTTGCTCTCGAGTGGCCTCAACCTTCTCTATTAGGCTCGAACCGACGCAGCAGAAGTTATTATGAGCGTAATTGGTACGCCCCCCATATGTGGTTGAGTTACTTAGAGAATAAGAAGCTATTTTGTCACCTGAATTGAAGGCAAACATACCCTCTAATTTGTGGCTCACAACCTCTACAAATATTGGAGTCACGCTGAACGTGATTGGGCTCACTCCATTTTTAGCCCAGCAAGACACCTATATGCGAATTCTCTTGGAGCATCAACTGGTCAAGTTCCGATAGACGCTCAGTAAAATATACTTGTTGCAGACCAGTGAGCACTATATTCACGTTTCTCACTCAGAAGTGTGCTGATTTTAGTTCGACCAAACATCTTCTGCTTTTATCTGAAGACATGACGCAGGCCTTGTCTTGTCATCACCCTCAACGTTTGGAAAAGCTGATTATTTTTACTGGATAAGTCCACAAGGCTCAATAACGCAATTGTACTAATTGATCAAGTCCAAGCTAGGCATTCAGACGGTGTATATACATGTTGTTCACAAACCAGGTGTACCTCTGACATCTTTCGCGTTCTTCCCACTCATTCGATTCATGAAAGCTCAGATGAGGACGACCAGGCAGCGCACATAGTCATGGGTGACTTCAACGTCACAATGGACCAAGCCTCACTTTACCGATTGTATCCGGGCGCAGGAAGAGAAGAATTCGGTGATTGGCCTGACGTTCTGAGCTTAATCGACGCATTTGTACATCAGGAAACAAAGGATTACACAATCCCAACTCGCAAAAACCGATTCGACTAACATTTTTTTATTGTTGATCTAGAACAAAATTTCAATTTACTACTGTTAATCATAAACATAAGTAAATTGGCGTAATGAATAGCACATACCTGTCAGATTTCGGCTGTAAATAATGAGACGTGCGCCTTGGTGATGTCCCACATTGCTTCAACGTGATCTTATCACGTACAAAACTATGTCGGCGACTGGCGACTCGTTTTCAAAACTTTGATGGCGTCAACCCAGGTTGTATTCTGATGAACACAAGCGCGCCGATTGCACTAATTTTCAGTAGCGGTGGGCTAAGCTTCGACAAGCTGCTGTGCGTGGCTACAAGAGTCGCCGAAGTGAGCGATCCTATAAAACTTCACTTAAGCTTCAAATTCCTGCCACAAATCAGCTTTACAACATACACAAGCTGATCATAATGTGGAACAAAGCGACGATAAAAAAATGAGAAAGTTTTCAGCTGACTTACCGCTTAGTAGGCGAGCAACAGAGCATTTTTTTCGCCGGCAAAACATGACTGTCTCAGGTCTCCCATCATCGAAATCCAACGTGGCGAAAAGTTGAGGACTGACGACCCTACAGCGGAACATTGCATATTTTGAAGGCAACTGGTTCAGTCAACATCACCTGATATTCCACGTCTACGGGATGCATCGTATCGACCTCTTTGATTTGCCCGAATGCAACGTCAAACACAGGCTAAGCTGATGCCAGCCCAACAACCTCTGCTCTTTGTATCAAATGATAAACGACTTGTACCGGGCGATCGTAAAATCCATCAATGGAAAATCGCTGAGTCCCAACGGATTACCGATTGAGTACTCCAAGATTCTTGAACCAAGTTTATGGACACGCATGTACGAAGTTACACACGACAGTCAATTATCAAAGAGGGAGATGACTAAGTTTCAACGATGAGTGGACCTCTCGCTACTATACAAGATTGGAGATCGATCGCAGTTTTGACACTACAGTCCAATGACACTGTTTAATCATGATACTAAGCTTGGATCCCACGATTCTTGCGTTTAAGTACGGATATATACTTTCTTTGCTAATACAAGAAGGTAACAGTGGGTTCGAACATAATAGCTTACTTGTCCAATTCTAAGAATTAAAGGAACTGTGCAAGGACACTTGCTCAGACGCATGTGCAGTTGGCATTCATACTACCAATGATTTACATAAGGTACCATGGTCAGCGTTGGACATGGTACTTCATAATGTCGGATTTAAAACGATCTATTGGAGCCCGGACCATACAATTTACAGCCATACTCCTTTTACTCTGAAGTTGAACAACTTATCAGTAAATTCATTTCCACTCGAAGCCGGGGTACGGCATGACAGCTCACTATCTCTGGAACTGTTGGATTTGTATAGAAACCACTCATAAATTACTTTCGTTTTCGAGTCTTGATGCGCTGATTGAATCAATACAATGTATCACCTCTGCATTTTCTCTTGGCGCTTTCAGATTACTGCATCGGTTAACAAGCTGACGTTGACCACGCAACTAAGTCTTTGGATGTGATACAAGAATTTGCATTCGCATCAGGGTTAAGAATAAACTTGAATAAAACTGCATGACGGACCAAGTCGACTTGTCAGATCAACCAGACTACGTGATTCAACGGCTCTCAAAGTGTTTCAGCCGTCGGGAAATGCGGTATCGTCAAGTATAGTTCGGGGTGCGACAGTGATAGTCACGCAACGATTCAATTTTGTGGTTAGAAAACTACGAAAAAAATGCTTCATTTGAAAGTCATGTCGAGGCAAAGTGGTGCTCATACAAACATGTGTCTTGAATGGTGGAATAGAATTGACTCCTGTCATAGCTTTTATACAAGTTACACACTGTGAGTCACTGCGGGATAAAATAGTCTCGGTATGTGAATCCTACGTAGTTTCATAGTATTTTTTCTCCGGCACTTAGACTCTTAAAAAAAAGAGCTGTGGGTTTCGTTGGACTGGCTTTACCATTTCCACACAGATATGAAGGGCAAACAAGGGCGTGGGCTCCCTGATTATTGGAAACCTACTTTACGTGTATGGGCGGGGATGTACACTACCCACGGTTCCTCAGACTGATAAGATTTGTGCAAGTCATGTCGTAATGGCGTAATGTCTACTTTTTATTTGGCAAGGCTATAACTGAAGTAAGTAAAGCACTATTGTCTCTCTGAAAGCATTTTGATGGGGTTCAGTAGCCAACAAGAAATTTATGAAGCGATCTGGGAGCTTCGCAACACAAGACTTATTACGCAGTCTAATTAATCGAGAAAAACTTTCCCGACCTACGTCGAAGACACGATTCGTGTCCAATATAATTTCGCGGCTAAAATTAATTTCCAAACGGACCTCTATACAGACCAACTCGTCCCATGAACATTTTTATGCAACCCATGGATGGCGTTCTGAAGGCAAAATGGTCATCAACATGTTCAATTGTGACCTTGTGAAACTACTATTAGAGACCTAGTTGTGTACACTACCTCCAATGCCTCAAATTAACAAGTATCATTTTAAGGGCTTAACCCCAATGGTACATACATGGCGATTTGAATACCATTCAGATCGACATGTGCTCCCAGCAATTTCGGATCTCAGATTCCGTCCACAGCATGACGCATCAAGATTTTGATACCAATCCTGATGGAAAGTAATTGTCATATCAAGCTGTTAATGTAAACATAATTAAATTAACGTTGGAGATGCTTAAATCTTTTTGAGCTTCAAGTACGGCATCACACTAATAGAAAAACCTTTTTTAACCTTTTAACAAGCTCATAATTAAGAATTATGATAAGTTTATGATTTTTCCCACCTTATTCGCATTCAACATTCGAGAAAACACAATTATGGAACTTATGCATATTATGTATACTTCAATGTTGTGCGCTGTTTCGTAGATGGCTTCATCAAAGTGATCGACTTCACAACATGGATGTTTGATAATTGGCATACTTTTCTACGTCATCACGATTTTGCACACGACACTCTGCACTATCGGCGGTTTTGGTCACACGAAACTTCAGAAGAAGCACTCAAATGGATCCAAACAACAAATGAAGTGAATAGTGGTCTTCACCCGCAACGTAATGCATATGTGACATCAACTACCACCTCACCCGCCGTTCAGCAAGTCATTGTGGTGACAACGGACTACTTCACGACAGAACATAACATTTCAACTACTTCTATATATCTACGATACAAGATACAGTTTCAACGGCGGTGTCGATGACAAGTCTAACAGCTACAAGAATGGCATCCATCCCACCGTCTTTTCAAGCGGACATCCAGTACAGTTGCTAGAAAGATCGAACTGATCCTGACAGGTTCACAACAACAAAAGCACAAGCAAGCTCGGATCCAATCCGGGCTATTGAATTTTCAAGACGCGAATTCCCCCATGTTTACCAGCCGCGCTACTGGCTGACTTGCATTATAGGCTTTCAGCATTGTACAGCAATTCAAGTTTGCGATGACCCTCTCCAATACAAGCTATACCGTCAACAGCGAT
>NW_020187031.1:1894826-1895359 GCF_900000015.1 Plasmopara halstedii | reverse complement strand
GAAGCATAATTTAGGTCACCGACCTTTCGTTCTTTACAAGAACCAATACGAGTGTAGCAGATCGCAATCCGCTACCTCCAAGAGTAGTTAGTACCTTAACTAAGGCTGATAGACTCTTTGGTTTAAATTTCAAAACTGATTTTTATCTGCGGCAAAGCCGTTCAATGTTTAGATTTTCCCAAATATATATAGTAAAATCTATATACATGCATAAATACTGGCTACCTAGCCACATACCGTATTTTGCTTGGGTGCACTTACACCATACCCATCTCGTGTGAAACACACCCCTGTTACCAGGGTACGTGTAACCCTGCTACACCTGGCAGCTGGGCTTCGGACTCTATTCACGATGGACTCACTGAGCGATGTACGCTTGGTGATCCTGAGTGGGCTTGCTTCCGGGCTTCTAGGTTTATTTGTGTTGTAGATGATCGTTCGAGCGATCGTACGCTATGTTCACAAAACAATCACCAATTTGAAAATGAATCCCTCTCGAACTTCTCAATTTGCCTCGTCGAGCACAAGTGTCC
>NW_020187031.1:1894701-1894816 GCF_900000015.1 Plasmopara halstedii | reverse complement strand
AACATGAGCAAGCTCATAGTCTGGTCTGCGTGACAACGCATCAGCCAAAGCATTCTGGTTTCCCGGCTGATACTTCACCCCGAAATTATATGTGGCAAAGAAGGATAGCAATCTG
>NW_020187031.1:1894222-1894691 GCF_900000015.1 Plasmopara halstedii | reverse complement strand
TCAGGCCATACACCTTGTCGAGCTCAGCAAACAACCCGATCTTGCTCTCCTCATCATTCGTGGCGCAAACCACGTCGTCCACGTTGATCAATAGCAGCACAATTTTCTCTCCGTCGATCAAGTAGTAGAGACAGGGTTCCGTTCAAACCCGCGGTTCAAAAATCAGCCATTGATCTCCGAGTTCCATTCACGGCCGGTTTGGCGCAACCCATACAGCGCCTTCCGCATTTCGTCGACATACGATGGGTCCTCACACGGATACCCCTCGATCCCATCGATATACTGAGCGATCTCAAGCGTTGTATTTAGTTACGCAGTGTTGATGTCTCCACCGTAGAGTACAAGATCAAACTCTGCTGATATGGCCGCTGTGATTCGGAACGACGACATTCTCGCGACAGGCGACGAAGATTCCATTAAATCGATTCCTGGCCTCTGGTAGTTTCCGAGCGCCACGAGTCTCGCCTTA
>NW_020187031.1:1892080-1892179 GCF_900000015.1 Plasmopara halstedii | reverse complement strand
CCCGTACCGTATTCTTGTTTGGTTGTGCGGTCACATCATGCACATCTCGTGTGAAACATACACCCTGTTATTAGGGTTCGTGTAACCTCGTTACACCCC
>NW_020187031.1:1891953-1892070 GCF_900000015.1 Plasmopara halstedii | reverse complement strand
GAGCTCTGCTCGCGCCTTGCGGATCCCATGTCCGCTCCCTGACTTCTCGTTTACTGAGAAACGTGGTGTAATCACTAATGAACTCGACGGGGAACAATGGCGGCAGCTTGAAGCTGC
>NW_020187031.1:1891765-1891943 GCF_900000015.1 Plasmopara halstedii | reverse complement strand
GTTCTGTGGTGCAATTAAATAAAATTATTGCAATATCGTGTACACGCTGCAAAAATATCGTATGATGCTTTTACGATAATTTAGGCTTCGTGACGAAACACATTTACCTCGGGTTATCTTACCTGTACTCAGATCCTGATGATGCAATGCCTGCACATTCCTTATAAAGTATCTGTTG
>NW_020187031.1:1891454-1891755 GCF_900000015.1 Plasmopara halstedii | reverse complement strand
CATTCATATCCAACACATCCCGAATCGAATAGGTCGAGAATCTCTCACGCTTTGTATCGACCAATGACACCTTTTGAAAACCCGGTACCACTTCTCCGTCTTCTATCGTAGCGAGGTCCGCACTTGGTAGCCATCCTGCGCCCTTCTTCGACAGAAATAGCTCGAGCTTGTCGGCATCAAAACCTTTGAAGGTGTTCGGCTTCTCCGCCTTGATCGCCTTTTTTAAGTCTCCCACCAGCTGACTAGCGTCGATGTCCACAGGGAAAGCGCTTCCCTCTTCACCAACAATGGCACAGAGAAA
>NW_020187031.1:1891016-1891444 GCF_900000015.1 Plasmopara halstedii | reverse complement strand
CACTCGCTCTCATGAGCAATTGGTAGTATTCATCTACCAAATCGAGTGCACTGTACTTTGTACATCACACCATATTGTTCTGAAGAACATCCTTTCTAGGAATTGGCATTTGTGCCGAAATGGTGGCAGCGTTGAGCTTATTGTAAACATGAACGTACGCCACTTGCCGTTCGGCTTCCGAACACAAAACGTGAGTGTCGAATGGGGATACTTTCTCTCACGCGCCACCCCTGCGTCCTGTTTCGCACGGAAAAAGGCGTAAATGACGTCGCACTACTCTTTGGGCAAGGGCCATTGGCGTGTTACGCAGTATTTGGTTCCCGAAACCGGAACACACCTCGGTCTGGAGGTAGGACCGAAGGCGGGTCTTTGGGGACAACATCTTGATATTCCTTTACCAAAGATAATTTTGGACTCAAGGGATTCCT
>NW_020187031.1:1890838-1891006 GCF_900000015.1 Plasmopara halstedii | reverse complement strand
GTGATGGCAGTTTTCCTTCAGAGTCTTTCTTCGGAACGCCAAATATATTGGATACCCACTTGTCGACAGCTGAATCCAACCTTTAACTTCAAGGTCGTTCACGAATTTATCAAGTGATGCTTGTTCAACTTGGGACAATCTGAATGGTGGTCGATGTTGAGATTTTGG
>NW_020187031.1:1890171-1890828 GCF_900000015.1 Plasmopara halstedii | reverse complement strand
AGCGGCGCAGCCGCATTTGGAGAGGGTTTTACCCGTTGACACGTCTCACACGTGCGCGAATAGGTGCCCGTCTATTTGTACAACTTGGGTCACCAATAGTGGTGACTCACAGAGATGTACGCTTTCTCACGACCGAAATGACCACTGAGTGGCGTTTCGTGAGCCTCATAGAGGATGCGGTATTCTAAATTCTCATCATGAGGAACCATAATTCGTGGTGTATCCGATGAATCGGTGCTATAGTATAACAACCCGTTATTCAACAAGTATCGGTGCAATCATGCAATCGTGCACGCAATCGTTTTGACAATTTCTTGTCCGAGCTTCCAAATCCTTGCTCCCTAGAGCCCGTAGCAACGCTACACACATCTCATCACCCGCATACGCGGTGCGGATCAAATCTGTCACAGACGACGATACAGTTGTAATATGAGTGAGCACATAGTCTGGAATGCGTGACAACGCGTCAGCCAAAGCATTCTGCTTTTTTGGCAATTCTTCACCTCGAAACTATATTCCGCAAAGAGGGATTGCCATCTAGCCATCCTCTGCGAGAGGTGGGGCGACTGAGTCGCAGTGCGTAAGGACGCATAATCTGTGTAGAGCACAAACGGCTTGGAGCCGAGCAGGTGGACCTTAAACTTGACAAGTGCATAC
>NW_020187031.1:1889610-1890161 GCF_900000015.1 Plasmopara halstedii | reverse complement strand
ATCGCAAGTAGCTCCTTGTCATAAACTGGGTAGTTCTTCTCTGCAGCTTTGAGCTGTCGAGATTTGAACGCGACCACCCGATCTCGCCTTCGGCGTCTGCTTGCAGCAGTGCACAGCCGATGGCAAAGTCCGAAGCGTCACAGACGACGCTGAAAGGACGATCGGGTCTGGCAGTGCAAGTATTGGTGCATGCAGAAGACTGTCTTTGACCCCATCAAAAGCCTCCTGATGCTCGGTGTACACCATTGCACATCCTTTTGAGGAGATTGGATAATGGCCGCGCCATTTCTGCGTAATTCACGCTGTACATGTGCGAGTAGTTGGCGAGGCCAAGCCACTTACGCAAGTCTTTCTGGTTCTTTGAAACCGGCCAATCTACAATGGCCTTGACCTTAGCGGGATCCGCTCGATAGCTACGCTTCCCAATGACGCACCCTAAAAGGGAATCTCTTCTGCGCCGAAGATGCACATGTCTGCATTGGCGTACAGTTTGTTATTGCGCATGCACTCGAGCACCGCTCTTAGATGAACGATGTGGCTCTTCTCATCCA
>NW_020187031.1:1889225-1889600 GCF_900000015.1 Plasmopara halstedii | reverse complement strand
GTTTTTCTAAGTGTGGCAAACCCGCGGCACAATGCAATGTGCGCCAGACGACACAATTGAGATAATTGACTGATATTGCTGACTAAAGCCAAATGTGTCGTTAACTATAGGGTCGGAGTGTGCCTGCGCGACGGCGGATAGCGGTTCTTACTGCGGCAAAGTGTTGCAAAATGTCAGGCGGGAAGTCTAAAGGCGCAGCAGCCCGACGCCCCGGTCACTGTCGTATAAACTGTTATATAAAAAAAGCACAGATCTGTTTCTGATATGCTTGACTGTTATCTGTTGTAATAGCTAACAGATGACAGTGAGGTAACAAATGGACGCTATTAAACAAATCCTGATTGACGAGATCGCCCTGCTTAACCGCGAAGAACG
>NW_020187031.1:1884285-1884360 GCF_900000015.1 Plasmopara halstedii | reverse complement strand
ACTGGATACGTGTCTGCATGGATGACATTTCTATACCTTGAGCGTTGCAGTGCGACTCGGTCTCGCTTAAGGTCT
>NW_020187031.1:1883045-1884275 GCF_900000015.1 Plasmopara halstedii | reverse complement strand
GAGTTTGAGGCGCCACTTCGGCAAGATTGCCCAGTCGCCGTGGACGCTTTTGATTGGAGCGATCAGGACGTCCCGCGTCATCAGACGCCCCGCACTTCCCGGTAATAGCCAGGGAAGTACAAGGGCAATAAGGTGAGCTCAAGCAGCAGCTTTGAGCTCTTGCAGTCGAAGACACAGAACTTGCGGGAGCATTAGCGGTTGTTAACCCATATGTCGCAGAGCGACAATCTGAAGGAAGTCGACGGCGTGCCTTGTGTTTGGCAAACTCAAAGCGGAGGGGTCGCTCCACACGCACGTCCACTTCCTTGTGACTCAATTGCAGGTTATGCAGTGAGGAAAGTTTTCGGTGCCGTTGCACCCATCGCTCAAAGAGCTCTTCGTCATCAGTAGCACTTTCACCAGGGGCAAGCACTACACGTATCTTCCGCATTGCGGGTACACGATAGCCACCTCGTTGAGTACGTAGACGAGTGCGACATACGTCTGGCGGAATTTATGTGGGACCAAGAAACGAGCTCGAAGAGCTTCGGTGTGGCAAGTTTATTAACCGTTTTGGCCGAAGGCCCGATGATGTGGACGCGAAACGATCGAGTTACCGCGTCTTTCGCTTCCACAGCGGGATCCGCTGGGCGGAAGCCATACTCTAAACGAGGGTCAATGACCGGCCGTGGATGGGCGCGCTTTAGAGTCACTTTTTAAGCAGCTTCTAGCTGCCACCTCTGTTCCCCGTCGAGGTCATTGGTGATCACACTACGTTCATCAGTCGACGAGAAGTCATGGAACTGACATGGGGTCCGCAAGGCACGAGCATGGCTCGTATCGCGCCGCTTGCGCAGGTTGCCTTCCTCGTCATCCCATGCGGGAAAAGGAGTGTTAGACTCATAGTCGACCACATCCTCAGCAAGGCCACTCGGCACTGAAAGCGTGCGCTTAGTGCGACGTTGTGCTGATCTAGCTTAGGATACACATCCCTCGGTGCTGCAGACGCACTGTCCGATGTTGCACCGAGTGCGGAAGATGAGGTTGGGCTCTGCCCATGCTCGCCGTCAGAACCGGCGAACTTGAAGGTTTGGTGTTATTAAAACAGGGCTCATTGAGCAAGAGAGTAGTTGGTTCCAACAAATGGAGTTGCAGTGTCTCACGAACACGCGAGCCTCGTCGAGGCAATAATCGATTGGAATTGTAAATGTTTTCAATCTTAATGGGGGAGGGTGAAACGGGGTTACCCGT
>NW_020187031.1:1869837-1870432 GCF_900000015.1 Plasmopara halstedii | reverse complement strand
ACAGAAAAATAACTTTCAGTTGTGTGATTCAGCTGCTGTTATATATTTAATGAGTGGGGTATCCAATCCAACTCACTTTTCATGACAGGCATACAAAATCAGGTCAGACGAGCAGACGGGATGGACACTCTTCTGACATAGATGCAGATTTATAAGGGTAACCATGCTAATGGACTGCTACAAGTTTCAATCGAAACCTGTGCGCAAATTTTAACTTTTACAAGCACGATCGCTTAATTCTGGAAAATAATTAATTCTATTTGATGCAGACGTTTATTATTAAGGTGTTATATCCGATCGATCTTGCCGCTCAATCCATTTGCTGACTATAAATTTAAAAAAAACAATGATGGTTCAATGCTGACAGGTGAGGGGGAGGGGGTTGCACATCACACACATCAACAAATTTCATGGGCGCATCACATCTGTCACATGAGCAGACATTCGAGACTTAAAATTTTCACCGTGATGATAATTTCTTCTTAGCGTACTTCTATAATATTATATACTTGATCTACCACTCATGTAATTCAATCCAAAACTTAAATTGTGCTGTATAAATTAGAAAGTCGTCGAGGTGGTCAAACAACCATAG
>NW_020187031.1:1869536-1869827 GCF_900000015.1 Plasmopara halstedii | reverse complement strand
GAGTACCATGGTTGTAGCGTATAGTCTGGATAAAGTCGAGGTTGGCGCCCGTAAAGAAGAAAATACAGCCGATCACAAAACACCAACTAGCAAATACACCAGCGCTGCCGCTCCACATGACGGAGTACTCAGGGTAAAAGTAGATGGAGCCAAGTAAGAAGAGCAGCGAACCGAGAAAGTAGACTACCACGCGTCCGATCTCGATGCACATTTCCCAAGTTGCAAGCGGGTGTCCCTCATGCCGCAGGACCTCCGGTTGGTGCGGGGTCTTTTGGCTCGAAAATCGTGCAC
>NW_020187031.1:1869303-1869526 GCF_900000015.1 Plasmopara halstedii | reverse complement strand
GACGCGAGACAGAGAGAACAGCAGTTCCAAGCGTAAAGAGAGCAACAAGAGGCACAGGAAATGCATGCATTCCCACCACAGCATCAACAGCAACAGTTAGGCCCAACGATTCCCCTACAAAGCAAAGGATGCTCTCAATACCCCTTTTGAGGGGAAAAGAGACTTATAAGGGTTTAGGATCCGGCTTTGAACTCTGGGCTTTGCAATTCATGAGAGAGGCCAT
>NW_020187031.1:1866864-1869293 GCF_900000015.1 Plasmopara halstedii | reverse complement strand
TGGTGATATGATCCGAGCAATGGCTGTCATGGGAATGGTACAAGCGACAATGGCAGGCGTTAAGTACTCGTATTGTGGTCAAATGAAGAAATTGGCATATCTACTAGAGCAAAGGCAAGATGAGGCTCGTGACGCGGGAACTCGTGCTTTTAAGCCCATCTGCATAACGTGTAAAAAAAGTGTTTCGACGTCTAAATTGGTCACGTGCAAGCTTTGTTTTGGTGCAGTCTGCAGCTCGTGTAGAATGTCAAAAAAGCTGAGCTTTATCGCTCCTGATCTGACCCTCTTAAGGCGCAAAGTTCCTTTCTGCGTTAAGTGCTTGGTGGAGGCAACTCAAATGGATACGCAAGAAGTAGCTCGAGAGCAATTGGAAAAGAGGGATGTTTCACTTGCACTGTATGGTATGTCGGCAGCATCCGATCTCAGTACATGTTCAGAGAGCACATTAACGTTTTAGAGGCTGCGAGTAGTTTCGCTAGTACATTTATGTTTTAGTTCCTTGTGAACTGGGAGAAGATTTGTAGATTCTTTACCTTTTCTTCTTATATATGTTCTTTTTGAAAAGATGGTTTTTCGAATGACCTAATTGTTTCGTGAAAATATGCACACAATGTTGATTCTTTGAGCGAGGATATCGATCATTCATGATAATAACATGCTTCTGTTCATGAAGTCAGTGAGTGATTAAAGAGACAGCACTTCGTGTCGCGAGCTAACATTCATGAGAAGAAAAGATCCAAGTACAGTTGATTGTACACAAGGAATATACATCAAGCACTCTGCTGCGGCTACGTTATACGAGGAGGGCCATAATACCTTATATCGTAGTTTGTACCATCTCCATGACAGCCGTCGTTCAAATCATCACGTCGAGCCCCGACAATCAATACGACCGTCTCCTTAACGTAATATACAACGGAAGAACACCTGCGATGAGACCATTCGATCGTTTGAGAGCAAATCACCGAGTGGTATATATAGCAATCCAGCTTTAATCTCAGAAGTCACATCAACTACATTGTTTCGACTGCAACGCTAAGTCATGTGAACCTCAATTGACTTGTATACCACAGTTCGAAATATATCAGGCTCGATACTGGTCGTACGTACTGCTGTAGCACAAAATCCTGCAAATGCAATGCTTTGATGTGCATATATTTTGATGTAGATCCACGAGATCAAACCTGTTTTATACAAGACGTCAGAGTTTTTTGGATACGATGTCATACCATAGCGTTATAACTTTTCCACCGCGACAGATTAATTTTCCTTTCATTTCTCCATACTCGTTGATCCAAAAGCGATACGTCCATATCATCTGTGGCAATACTGAATGAGACGGTAAAGGTTGACAACTTGCTTGGATACCACGCTCCTCACGACATAAGCAGCTATTTTCATCGATACTCGATTTGATAGGCCAGACGGACAACAATTAAAAGTGTAATGCAGTTATAGGTTTCTTTGCTGCCATGTAGTAGTACAAGCTGACACAGACATGTAGCAAAAGCATCAAATCTAACACTTCAAGGGCTTTTTGAATTCAAAACTGTTAATTTTCTAAATGTACGGCCAACAAATGCGTAGCTGCATTGTAGTACATGCTCGACTTATTAAGGATTACCCTTAAAAATTCATTTTGAGTATGATATTCATACTACCACCTGGCCTATGAATTAACGCGGCAAACTCGAAGTATCCCTAAATTAAGCTCAAATAGTAGTATAATCACAATTCCCTACATAAAGTCCATAAATCTTTCAATCAGGTGTTTTTTTAAACTGAGATTGCAACAGGATTGCCGTGCACCTTACACAGAGGAATTATCAACTCAAAGAGATTCCAAATACAAAAAAGCGAGCTTGATTCGTCCGCTCCACACAGGAGCAGATTGAATTTTTAAACTGTAGGTACTTACTTTGATCTGCGATTCAGAGACTAACATGCATGAGGAATTAATTTCATGTAACCGAACATATACATTTTACTATATCCATTAAAAAAGTATTTTCATTGCTTGACGCGAGGCTAACAGCCCACGCATACGATAGAGCTTTCCAGTACGGTTTTATCGCCTTCGTGAGTTCTGTAACTCAGTACTTCTGAGCATTCACAATCACAATCACACAAACTCTTCTCTTCTCCTTTCTTTTCTTCCCTTCTCCTCGTGTATTGTGAATTCTATAGAATTTCACATCATTTCATTTGCTCAACTAAGGGATAGCCAGTCGTACAATATATACCCCGTTTACATCTCCAGCACCAAGAGTAATCACACTAAATCTCACGAATCCTTTGTTGGAAACAAGTTAAGTCTCCACCTAAGTAAATCAGGAGGAGTTATGAAACTCCCAACCATTTGCATAACTACATCGCTACAAGCAGAATACATTCACTTGGGAATGCACATTCAAACCACCAGGTCCTTG
>NW_020187031.1:1851722-1866854 GCF_900000015.1 Plasmopara halstedii | reverse complement strand
GCAACGCTGTTCGTGGATCGTGTTTTCCGTCAACACGGACTCCCAGAGTCGATTGTCTATGATAGAGACCCCCGTTTCACAGGAAAATTCTGGTCGACTATCTTCACGGTGCTAGGCGCCAAGTTGGATATGTCGACAGCGGATCATCCGCAGACCGATGGTCAAACCGAAGGGATAATCGCGTCATCAAAAACGTTCTTCGCAGCGTCTGCGCCGAGATGCCGAAGCGCCGGAGCGCCATGCTGCCACTTGCAGAGTTCGCTCTAAACAATGCAGTGCATGCGTCTACCTGCTCACGCCTTTCTACGTGGATGAGCTTGTTAATCCTTGCGTCCCGCTGACGCCGCCATCCCATGGCTAGGGGAGGAATAGCGAGCGTCTAGCTGATGTCAGTCTTCTCATTGTCCGAAAAGAAGTCGATGACTTCCTGTCTACCAGACTCAGTGTCCTATGACACATTCGCGACGCGATGGCTGAAAGCCAAGTCACGTAGAAGAGATACACAGACGGAAGATACAGAGGAAATGTTGAGAACTCTAAAATCCTTTCTACACATGTAGTCTCTGCCTGTTTAAGATGAAGCTCCCTACACGGTTTGATGTGGGCTTGCTTAAGCCGTACCGGGGTCCGACACAAGCGAATGCGGAAGCGTTGGCACCGGGGCGGCGTATAGAGGCACCCGGTCACCCAGAAGCTGAACCAGCAACTGGTTCTGAGCACGGAGTGCTCCAATTTTTGCTTCCAGCGGCGCAAGGCGCTTCACCGTCGCACGAAGTGACGTATTCGTCTGCCCGACGGCTGAGAGCCGCTCCGACAGAGCACAATAATCATCAACAGGAGGCAGTCGGTGCACAAAGAGCTCCAAGCTCTTGAGGTCCTTCGCACAGCGGTGTTAGATGCTCGGCGAAGTGCCGATGGTGATTGACTTTGTCCAAAGCTCAAGGAGCATCGCGAGTCACCAGACGCCGATCAACTCTCCTCGACGAGAATGGTGGCGTCCACTATCACGTGGAACGCCTCGTGGGTCGACGTCGTCGACAGGGTCGAGCTTAATATCTTGTGAAGTGGCGGGGATACCTCCGAAAACTTGTGGGAGTTTGAGGTGCCACTCCGGCAAGACTGTCCAGACGTCGTGGACGCTTATGATCTGAAAGATGATGACGGTCCGCGTCGTCGTGCGCGGTAGAAGCCCGGGAAGCCAAAGGGTCGTGAGCTGAGCTAAAGCTATAGCTCGGAGCTGCTGTGGTCGTAGACTTACCCGTGCTAGAAACCACAGAGATCGCAGGGGCGTGATGGATGATTCAGTGTGTCACAGGGCGTTATATCCTAGAAGACGGCATTGCGCCTAAAGTTTGGCAAGCTCAAATCGAAGATGGCGCACTACGCGTACGTCCACTTTCTTGTGGTTTCACTAAGTGAGACAGCGAGGAAAACTCAATCGCTAAAAGAGCTCTACATCATCTGCAGCGGTTTCGCCTGAGACAAGCACCACAAGAATAGTCCGCATTGCGTATACAGGAGCGCCCCCCATTGAGCTCGAAGTCGAGCGCGGTACGTACCCATTGAGATTTCTTGAGGAACCATGAAGCGAGCTTGAAGAGCTTTCCGCTGGTTAAGCCCAGCTTGTATAGTGGCCGAGGGCCCGACTTCATAGACGCCTAACGATCGAGCGATCGCATCTTTTGCTTTAGTAGCGGGATCCGCCGAGCGTGCCCGTATTCAACACGAAGGCCTAGGACCGAACGTGAATACGAGCGCATGAGAGCCGCCCTGTGGGCAGCCTCTGATTGCTTCTCCTTGCCTCGTCAAGGCTATTGGAAATAATACCACTTCCCCCGGAAGCGAGAGGTCGGGGAACGGACACGGTGTCCGCAAGATTCGAGCAGGCCCACATCGCGCTGTTGGGACATCGCGCCTTCCTTGTCTTCCCATGCTGGAGAAGAGGTATTTGATATAAAGTCGACTTCCTTTAACCATTCGACGAGTCGATCCGTCGCGTGTGTGGCGCCCGATTGCCGAGGGCTTGGAATGTAAGCCGCAGACATACTGTCCGGATATGCACCTCGTGTTGAAGACGTAGAAGGGATTTGCCCGCGGACGCCCGCGAAACCAGCTAGGCTGCTGTGTAAATTTCTCCATCAATATAATATTTTTTGGTTGTCTTTAAAACATCTGCAGGAAATAGGGTGTTCTTCTGGAAGTTTACCTCAGTTTTCTGAAGCGATATAAGTCCTGTGAGATGCTACGCTTAATTTGCTGTCAGCAGTTGTTATACAGAATCTGCGTAAGCAAAGGCATGTGCCACTGGCGGCCAAGCCTTTAACACAAACAAACCCTATTTTGTTGTCAGAGAGTTCTGGCTCTCTAAGTGCGACTTTCGCGCGACATATGGACTGTGGCTTGTGTGAAGGGTAAAAAATCCCAAGGGGTCGAAGTTCTAACTGAGCGCGGTTCACCTGTTGCTAGCGCGCGCTGTGTCTGAGTCTGCGAGCGTGTTCCGTGCTCTTCGTGTATAATATTCTTTGTATATTCTCTCGTTCTCTCACTCTGTCTCGATTTTGTGCCTAAATTGTACGTAAGCGAACAGAAACGGCAATACAACCCATTTGAATACCGAAAGAACCTGCGGGGCTGCACTGTAATAGGATTAACAGCTTAAAGGTATGGATCGCAGTACGATCAGTCTTCATCGCGTGCCCTCCGACGTGCTAAAGCGGGATTTGGAGCGCAAAGGAGGTATTGCATCTCCTGGTCAGCTAAATTTCAGTACTTTTCTCATGGACGAAGGTTCGTCACCGTTGCAGCCACAAAATGGAACAAAACGCCCTCCACCGCCACCTCTTCCACCTTTAAGAGCACAAAGTGCGTCGCATACTCCTCCACGCCGTAAAAATGTACCTCGACTTATCGCTGGATACCGAGGCGGGTCGGATGTAGACATACCCGTGCTGGAAGCAGCTCGGGAGAGTAGTGGCTTTCGACTAGATGGCCCAGATCAGGTTGAAGTCGAAGTGAACTGTGACGGCGAAGGAGGAGCTGAAGCCAAGGTCGTGGTGGGCGATTATGACGCGGAGGAGGACGATTACGTACCGGTTTTGCAGACGGCGGAGGATGCACAACGAGCTCATAGACATATGGGCAGTAAGAAGTTTTCGTGGAGAGCTTCAGCTAAAAGAGGAGTACCTTTAAACAAGGCGGTTCGCGTGCCAGATCAAGAGACTTTGCTGAGTATGTCAACCAGAGGTGCAGATGTCATGTCAAATTATTCGAGTAACAACTTGCACGGACTAAGGAGAAACTCGTCTTCTGTGCGTATTGACCGAGAGTTGGTACGCAGTGGCTGGCTTTACAAGCAGGCGAACGTCATGTACGTTGATGAAAAAGAGTATAGCCTGTGAGATGACAGCTGACATCAGCTTGATTATGATAGGAAAACCTGGAAGCGACGATATTTCGTATTGATCAAGCGAACAAATCTAGCAACAGGTGAGTACTGGGCTTCGCTGCAATACTACAAAGGCAGCAATTTCGGTAAGCTACGCGGAGAAATGCATTTGCAAGATGGCATGCTGTCCGTACGCTTTTTGGAACCGGATGAGACCAAGCGACCGTTTTGTTTTGAAGTGGCTGGCGAAGATTTTTCCTTTGTGTGCTCTGGATCGAACGACGACGATGCAAGCGCCTGGGTTTGTCTATTGCAAAGTTTGTCTGGTGGTGGAAATAGCACTATATCACCTTCTGCTGCCCTACTCAGCTCGGTCTCCAACAGTAAGTTACAACATGTGGACGGCTTAAGCAGTGTTCGACTTCGCACTAGCACAATCGATGCACGGAGCATTCGCATCGTCGCGGAGCTGCGTCGGGTGCTTCACACAAGCAAGTCTCCGGAAGCGGTAACTTTTAAAAGTTTTATTAGTTCATTCGATTGCCGGAACCCAGGTGCTCTTCGTGAGTTAAACGAGTTCAATTTAAAACTAACCGATTCTATTGTAAAAGATCACGGAGCTCGTATCTTAGCAGCTTTGAAAGACCCTAGAAACGACGATGTGAACGGTATTGTTAAAGCTACGGAGAAAAATTTGCCGATTTCACTTGACATATTGCGCTCAGCTGTCTTTCGTCATGTGGAGGAAGTACTTTTTGTACCTCTGCAATCCAAAATTAACTCTTTATTGCGTCGGGTTTACCATGAAGAAGAATCGTCAATCAATCGCAAAGTGCGATGGCTACAAGGTAAAGATCAAATGTATTTCAATATTCCGCCTCACCAAGTCTCGTGGAAAGAATGGCGTAAGGCATCTAGGATTCTTGCGCAGATTGCTCAAGTCCAACTGCCAGCGGCAAAGTATGACGTGCTCACGAGTACGATGAAAGAAATTCAAGCTTCTTATGCCGAAGAGCACGGAACGATTGATAATCTGGAGCGACTTGAACCTGACGATATAATTCCCATCTTCACCTATGTACTGTCGAACAGCGGGCTTGAGAATTTAATATCACTGAAGACCTTGCTGACGGAATTAAATGGATCATTATCAGGAGGCGGATCGTCTGACGATGAAACTTCCCTTAGCATTTTGACGCATGCGGTCGACTTTATCAGCAATGTAAGCATCCCAGCTGTCTTAGAGGATATATTTAAGGACCAAATTACGCTATCAATTGACGGGGACTGGCGGCGTGTTTTGGAATTCGAGTTGGAATCGACATACCGCTATGGGGCGGTCGTGGACCATATATCGCCTCAGGGATTCTCCGCTGTGGGGAATATCATCACACGGGGGTTCGTTTTGGTCACGGTGAATGGCCAAAATGTTGTTTTATGGCCATTTCAAGATATTATGACACTGCTTCTTGAATCAGCTTCGCCTCATCGACTTGCTTTCATTCCAGGAAGTAGTTACTTTAAGATTTTGACCTCAAACAAGGCATTATGGAACGTGGCACTGATGCACGCGTGCCAGCGCGGTGATGTATTCAGCGTTCAAATGTTGCTCGCAAATGGCGCCGACGTAAATTATGTTGCTTATGAGTGTGGAAGCAATACACCACTTCATGTTGCAGTTAGTGCGCTTCACTTAAATGTAGTCTCGTATGTGCTTCAGCATGGTGCGAAGGTAAAGACGACTGGTGAGTTTCGGCGCAGTGCGCTGCATATGGCCGGATCTCCTTGTATGATGCCTGCTATCGGGAATACGTCTCAAGACATGACAAAATCAGTTACTGTGACTTCAGTGACATTAAGTAATGCGGATAAGGCTGCTTTGATCGTCAAGAAACTAATTGATCATGGAGCAACTATGGACTGTGTAGACATATACGGTAACACTCCAATCATGCTGCTGGCAGAACGAGGCTATCTTGGCGCAATTGATGCAATCATGGAGGCGGATTGCAATGTTGACCTCAATGCTCGAAACTGGCAGCGTGGCATGAGCGCTCTTGCGCTCGCAGCTAGAAGCGGCCAGGCAGATGTAGTAGAAGGACTACTTAACTATAAAGCACAAGCTGACATCCGCACATTGCGTGGCGAGACACCGCTCCATTTCGCTGCAGCTAGCGCTAGTCAGCGTGCGTGCCAATTACTGGTGGAAAAAAGTTGCAATGTTGATGCTCGCACAAGTGAAGGATTGACACCACTTATGATTGCTGTGGCCAAAGATTACGATATGGTCACAGACACTTCCTTTCTGCCGTCTCTGTCTTGTCAACTGGCTGACAATTATTACGATAGTCAGATGTATCAGCAGTCCACAATTAATTTGCGAGGGAGTACCCCAGTCAATAATTCATCGACCCTTTCAACAATAACCTATCTCATTCAAAGTGGCGCAGATACGTCAGCAGTCTGCAACGTTTACCGAACACCCTTGCACTATGCCGCCTTGTACGGCTGTGACGAGATATTTGCGTGCTTGCTGGCAAAGCTCGGGGACAACACTAAGGCAGATAGATGCGATTTGTACGGCCAATCGGCAGTGTTTATGTCGGAAGCTATACGCTCATCAGGTGCAAATGCAAATGAGATTTTATCGGGTGGCAACAGTACGACGACAATCGAAGAATTCTGTGGTGTTGGTGAGAATGATGATGATGACTCAGACGATGAGTTTCTAGATGTCGAACATGCTGCTATCCCCATGTCATTAACAGGGCGCAAAGACCTGGTTGGATTGACTTCAAACAGAAAAGATCTTGTCATAGAATATAACAATGGAGTTGAGGAAGTTGTCGCAGGAACGTTCGATGCTATTGCTGACCTGCTGATGCGTTATAAAAATTACCGTCTCGAGGAGCTGAGTGCGCTTATTTGGTCTTGCGCATATGCGTCTGACGGTGGCGGAGACAAATTTCGTGAAATGGTTGACATTTTGCGAAGTCTGTGGCGACAGCATTCAATGGGGACAGACACTGGCATTTTCGTGCGTCGAATGGTGTTAAGCGCTCTGAATAAGCTTGTAGAGATACTAAAGCACAGCGTGGAATGTGATTTGCTGGTCTGCAATTATGTTGCTGAGCTATGCATGGAAGTAATCCCACTTAATACCGAAACTGTGGAAGAAGATCCACAATGTGCCCAATGGATTAGTACTTCCTTGCTGCCTGAATTCACAGATGCTTGTCAGTCAAACCGCGTTCAAGAATTCCAGATTCTTTCTTTTTGTGAGGGTGATTACAAATCGTTGAAGCACTTTATTTGCAAAGCTAAGCAGGCGAACCCCAACCTTGACTTTTTGGATGATGATTTGTTCGCTGCCGCGACGGGAATGGAGATAATTACGGAAGGGATGCGACGCCGAATGTCTCTTGCCGGGGTGTGGAAAACTGGAGAGGCAAAAAATTCATTTGTTGTAAAACCGGAGGATAACCTTGAGACTTTAGAAGAGACACGTTCGACAACTATCACACCCTGGCAACCGAGAGGCGTGAGCGTTGGGCGCACGTTTGCAACAGAACAACATCGAATGGCTAGACTGTGGTATGTTTGTTGTGGTCGTCAAATGTAGATAAATTGTCATTGATGCTGCTTTGGTGTTCCAGGATTCTGGATATAGACCCAAGCATCATCGCACAGCAGATCACCCTGCTGCAGCATTATCTTTTTAGCAAAATTAAAGGTTTGTGATTATTATACCAACTCTATTTGATAGCTAATGCCTATCTGGTGTGATAGTGTCCGAGGTGTTGGCATCAAAGCGAAATGCAGAAAAAACGCCAGGATACCAGCGCCTTCGATTATTGCATAACCATATCTCTATTTGGGTAGTTAATCAGGTTCTCATGCGAGGTGATGTGGACCAGCGTGCCGAGATTCTGGCGTACTTCATTCGCGTTGCTGGCGTATTGCTCTCCCCTTTACAAAATATTGATGGATTTATGGCGGTCATGAATGCAGCGAACGATTCATCAGTGTTTCGTTTAAAGAAGACGTGGGGTCGTCTTTCACCACAAGTGCGGGATTTGTGGCAAGAACTTGTTCCACTCACTGAAAAGGGTGCTCGATCTCTTAATAAGTTTACGAAGGAAGCAAATCCTCCATTAATTCCGTACATTGGAGTTGTCATTCAAAATGTGCTCGCACTGCAAGAATATCCTGACCGCGTGGAGGGAGATCTGATCAACTTCAAAAAAATCCGTTCCATCGGCATTCTCATCCAGCGAATGCTGTCGTATCAGAAAACGCCGTACTTGTTGCCGACGGACAAACGTGTTTTGGTACGTACTGCTCGTATTAGCTTCTTGACAGCTTGAATGGCTAATGTTCATTCGCATTTTGATAAGGAACAAATCTGCTCAACAGTCGCTTTCTCAGACGGCGAATCGTGTTTTGCTCGCTCGTTGAAGATCGAGCCACGCGTAGCAGACGCTGGGTCCGAGACGTCAGAATGATTTTGTTATATCTACGTACGTGCCTCTAAACGCTATTTCGAGTGATTTAATGGCTTGTCCACAATGATGTTAAAAGTCGTGGAGTCACTTCTTGCTACGCACGACGTCTACCTTTGCAAGTTCGGGGCAAATTTTATCACAGCCATCACTCCTGATATGTACAATTTTTAATTTCGTGACTAACTAATTTTGAATCTGCTACACTACAATCTTTTAGTTTTCCCACCCTCTCAAACTAAAACTAAAATATTATACCCGCCCTAATTCGATTTCTGTTCACGGAATGCAGATGAGTATTTTTTGGTGAAAACTTATCTTCGTATATACTGTTTGCACTAGCTTGACCACCCACGCATGTCGACTGCGATAGCCAAGATCGCCGAGCTCGAGGCCGAGTATGCCCGCACTCAAAAGAACAAGGCAACTATGAAGCACTTGTGTCTACTCAAAGCCAAGATTGCCAAGCTGCGACGCGAAATTACGGACGCTGGCTCCAAGTCTGGCGGGGGCGGTACTGGTGAGGGTTTCGACGTCAACAAGGCTGGCGACACACGCGTGGGACTTGTAGGCTTTCCTTCTGTGGGAAAATCGACGCTACTGACAAAACTTACCGGCACATTTTCCGAGGCTGCTTCGTACGAATTTACGACGCTAACGGCGATTCCTGGCACGCTTAACTACCGTGGTGCGCGAATTCAGATCCTCGACTTGCCAGGTATTATCGAAGGCGCTAAAGACGGCAAGGGCCGCGGTCGACAGGTAATTGGTACGGCTCGTACTTGTAATGTGATTCTTATTGTGCTCGATGCTATGAAACCTGCTACGCACAAGAAGCTCATTGAGTTCGAGCTAGAAGGCTTTGGTATTCGCCTTAACAAGAAACCTGCCAACATGGTTTTTCGTCGTAAGGAGCGAGGGGGTATCAACTTCCAGACTACCGTTCCTCAGAGCGAGCTAGATGCAGACACGATATACCAAATTCTGCACGAATACAAGATTCACAATGCTGACGTGACACTGCGCGCCGACGTGACGGTGGACGAATTTATTGACCAGATAGAGGGTAACCGCGTGTATATTCCATGCTTATACGTTTTAAACAAAATCGACCAGCTCACTATTGAAGAGCTGACGATCATCGATCAAATCCCGCATAATGTCGTGATCTCGGCTCACCATGGATGGAACCTGGACGAGTTACTGGAGACAATTTGGGACTATTGCCACATGATTCGCATATACACGAAACCTCGAGGCAGACTGCCTGATTACAATGCGCCTGTTATTTTACACGAAGAAAATCCGACTGTCGAGAACTTTTGTCAGCGAATTCATAAGTCGCTGCTGAAGGAATTTAAATACGCTTGGGTATGGGGAGCATCGTGCAAGCACCAGCCGCAGAAAGTAGGCAAGGAACATCAGCTTCAAGACGAAGACATTGTGCAGATTGTCAAGAAGGTCTGAGAAACATCCTACTGCCCTTGCTCAAAATAGAAAATCGTGAGTGAGTGGTGACAAAATGCAGGCCGGATCTTCTTAACTCTTAGGAGCAGAGGCATCAAATGTGGCAATTAAATTACTAGATTGACATTTGGAGTGATGGCTGTGTTTGACTTGATTTTCGTATTTACATGATTGGAGCAGGATTATCACCATCTTGGTAATGTTTGGCGTAAAGAATTATTCAGTTTGAGTGACACCCCATGAAACTCTGTGTGCCCAAGATTAAAGACTCATGCTCTGCTGCTTGCACTGATTTAGGGCGTCAAGGTAAAACTGGCAAGCCGCCACGTCGTTTAAGTTGCGGTCAATGCACTCAAGGAGGGTCTTATTTTCACTGGCACACATGGTCGCCGAGGTTTTAGTCGCGGATGCCACAGGCTTCACAGCAACTGGCTGAGCAGCAGTCTCCCCCTCAGAGCCACCTAAGGGGTCATTACACCGCGGCGGGCGATCGCGGTGCCTGTTCCATAGGAAATGCTACTACTGTGGAAAGCAAACTACCACCGACACTGGAGACTGGATTACTAGCTGAGCTAAGGGACGGGGTAGCAGGATGCTTCGCTGGTACGGGGGCAGCCTTTATCGGGGTAAGCTTGCGGGTTGAGGTGCTGGAGCGATGAGAGCGTCGATTGCGTTTGAGCTGATTTGTTAAGTCGTTTGGTGTATGTTGCCTTACCACCATCATTCTAACTCAAAGTCGACGGAACTTTCTGGAATACAGTACCAAGGGCTTCAACCTCGTCTCGAAGACAGTTCAATGTGAAGACTCATTGATAATTGGATATTGACCTCATTCATTATTATTGTTAGTTTTTGCTAAAGCTGCACTTGTAGAAGAGGAGGAGTAGCAGAATTTATTTATCTTGTCTATTACTACATGGTCTACATGCTTGGAAGAGAGCCGTGAGATGGCTTACAATAAGTACAAAGTCTCGCCACCTGTAGACTTCGTCTTCGCTCTCGGCATTGATGTCTAGACCGTCACTCGCACTTAAATCAAACTTTTGAGTACTGACCAATAGTTGGTTCGTTGACTGACACCAATCATTCAAACATTTGTCTCTGTTGCGATTGTACAAAACTTGATCCTTACGCATGATACAGCCATAAGACTGTTTTTCCTTTTCCGAATACTTCTCCTCGCCCGCACCCTTGATACTCACTAAGTTGAACTGCTAACTGGTCCGGGCATTGCCTTGGTCCACAGGTCGATCAGCATGTCAGCTGACTTGACGTAATTAGTCTGACTTGATGCACATGAACATGATTTAAAACGCACTTCAACGTGCTCAGCACTTGTCACGCTTGGATCACCGCGTGTTTGTCCAGGAACATCATCGTAAACATCTTGACTTTCATATCGGGCTCGCCAAAATGCCCTTCAAGATTAAAAATACTTCGCTAGGACCCTGCCGAGTACACCAACTCTATCATACATCTATCTGCTTATTGCGTATCACCAGCATCACACGACCATAAAAGAAATAGTTCTCAGTTTAATCGCGATGTGCACACTTTTAGGCCGAATCAATTCCATGCCTGAAGCTGAAACTGTCTTTGTCGCAAATGTTTGCAACAAATGCCGCATTGAATGCTCCAAATGTGGGTTTTCAAGCCACCACGGCTCAGCTTGGCGGTGATAATATCATTACTTTGCCTTTGCTCCGTAAAATGTTGGCCCGGACATCAACTTTAATCTTTTCGAATCTGGTCACTCCATGCAGCCCTGGTGCTTTTTCTGCAGCTTGAACTAGTTGAAATATTTTTCCAAACTGAAAACCATCTTTCAAGCTCTTGATATAGCTTCTGTTACCAAAATGAAAATAATTCCAATTTAAGTTGTCTAGCGTCTAGGACACCAAGACGTTGGTGCTCTATATTCTTACAACACCCAGCGTATTGTGCTCTGTACGAGATTCCATCGACATATCCTCGGTGCTCTTAAGTCAAGTATTTCATGTATAAAAATCTTTTACACCAAAATAAATAGAAGCCTGGAAGTTCATTCTTACCCTTCCACCCACGGCAGACTCAAAACACTTAGATTAATTAAGTCTGTACGTTCGTACGTATTGCAATAGACAATCTCCCATGTCTTTTAGTTTGAGTGCTAGAAGCTCAAATTACTTTCCAAGCTTGGTCTCCATCAAAGCGATCGTTCAAAAACCTTACGTTTGACAGCGTAAGCTGCTCCGACCAGAGAAGCTGGAATATCAAATCTTGTCCTTAGGCTCACGATCTACTAGGTTTGAACAATTTGTTCTTGTAGGAATGAGGAAGACAAAAGCAGAAATAATAAAAAATGAATAAATTTAATCGATCAAATTTAAATTTACAAGGACTACAAGCTAGCAACTAACTATCGCAAATACAAAATCTCGCTACCGCTTGCCAAATGTCTTCGTCCTCGCTCCCGGCGTAGATAAACACGCACTCTTATCAGACTTATCAGTATTTATAAAAAGCAGGTACGATCACGCTCTACCGTACCAATGTAAGAGGGCGTTATTCACAACAGTCCCTCAGACACAACACACACGCTTGTGCGACGAAAAAAAATATTCCTGACGTAAATGGAGAAGGACAGTCTCGACTTGGAGGGAAGAAGAACGACTTGAGTTTCTAAAGGCGAATTGGCAGCTAAATAAAATGATTAATGGTACGTAGCTACATGCAAAAAAACCAAAGGCTCCTAAAGATTTTACAAGTGAAACCTTGGGTTTTAAATTGATAGATCAAAGGTGTACTGAGGTTGAGCCCAAACTTAACTTATACAAAATATTGGGTGTACGGAGCTTGTATTTCGAAAAGCTTGAGCTTTAACTTTCGTGGAAAGTATGACTGACTAAGACCATCCACTTCGAAAGACAGACTTCCGTCGGTCTCGATCCCCAAGTAGAAACCAGCATTCTATATCACACAGAATGATTGTGACTTCATATGAAATGTCAAGAATGCATTTAAGAGCACCATACTGTTATCTTTTTTTATCAATTCCCACAATGCATACAGAAGGCACATAGATGTACCTTCATGTTATAGCTTAGTGTAGCCCATTACACCAATCCCTTCTTAAGGTCAAATATACTTTTGGAGACCTTCTGGAGTATTTCACTTTCCGATCAACAATGAAGCGTTAAGTAAAAAGTCAAAAAAATAACGTTTTTCGCCCAAACGGCAAGAGCGGTTCTAGAACTCTTTGACGCTACCTCCATTCTCAACCGAAATGGAGACAACGATTTGAGCATGAAACGGCTCTTTCGTTGTCGTCGGACCATTAATCGTGATGATCCGACCCAGCCCATCGCAGTAAGCTGGACTCTCGACGGAAATGTGCTCGCTATAAGAATGAGAATACGATGGAGCGTCTGCTTCGCTGAGTCGACGCTGTCAAGACTCCCAATCACGACCGAGCACATCCAAGCTTTTCTCGTCGTAGGGTTGCCTTTAGCATCCCCACAAGCGATTCCCGTAGCTGCGGACCACATCGGGGACATCAGACTCTGTGACCTGACGAGAATTCCTACGTGTCCGAGTCCGATGGATAGCCGAGCCACCAAACCCTGTAGCAGCGTTGATGGTTCAGCTGCTTCTTTCCACAATGATGAGTTAATTAATCCTCATGATTGACGATTGTCTCAATGTGGGGCTGATCACGATTAAGCAACTCAAGAAGCGAAAGATCGCTCATCGCGGGCAAATTGAGGCATTGCGACGCTTGAAGGTTGCTGCGAGAGCCTTTATAACTTAATACAGAGCATAACTCAAGATCGACGCTCTGGGCAGTGGTTTCGCCCATTGATCGGCTTTGAAGTCCCGTTTTAAACTACAACTTCAGCAGATTCTGTCCGACTTTGGTAGGACGGGAAGTCTCGTGAATTGGCTCACGAACACCTGTTGCGCTCTGTTGAAGAGGCAGGCTTTATTCTCGAGCTACTCTGTGATGAGAACAGTTCCTGCTTTCAAGCGCTGGAATCAGTAAAAAACTTTAATGTCCTTCAGCGCTTGTACACCGAGAAAAATCTCTGGGGTGAAGAGTTATGAGCTCTTCGTGGACAAATGGAGTAACTTCATCATCAGCTTGATCATCTACCAAAGATATAGTAGGATCGGCAGATCTAATAAAAAGAAACGACTTTGGTCTACCCAAATACGATGTAGGCGATGCGTTTAGAATTGACTAATGTGTACGCATCGCCCTAGCAATTTAACACCTTGGACGGTCCAATGAATCTTGGCAAATGCTCTTTGGCTCGTAGGTTGGACACTGCATCTTCAGGCACTTTGTCGTGCTAAGTAGTACATGATCACTGTCTTTATATACGTTCTTCCTTTTGCTCTTATCTGCTTGTTATTTTTGCATATCTTGAGCTTTCGCAATTGTGTCTCGAACAAACTGCACCACGGCTTGTCTCTTCACAATAAGGTCATCGACGTGCTGTTGCTCACGACTTGTCATGTCGTCTAATTGTCTTAATGAGTTAAAATTTGCTTGAAAATCGTGACAGCATTTTGGTCTGACTGTGACTCTCATTCCCCCGACTTAAGGTAGAGATCTCGCATATTATATCGCAGGTACTCTAGCATGAATACCATAGTTTGGATAAAATGGCAAATGACCTGTCGAGGATATTCAACGCAAACCTTGCAAGGGGGAAAATTTTACTTTTCCCTTTGAGCGACGTAGCGTAACTACGCAGTACGTCCTCCAGGACTCGATTCACACGCTCTGTTTGACCGTCTGTTTCAGGGTGTGCCGCTGTTGACATGGACAATTTGGTGCCTAACAGCCCAAACAGTGCACACCAAAACTTCGACGTGAAATGGATGTCACGGTCGGACACGATATCAACAGGAAGATCGTGCGGACGGAAATTTACGTCTACAAAGACCTTAGCTGTTTTCTCGGCAGAGATCTTATCCGAAACAGACGCAAGATGATCCATCTTGCCGAATCGGCCCACTAAAACAAGGATGCCACTGCATCCATGTGCGTCACGCAGAAGTCCGAATATGAAGTTTATTACTCACCGAGTTCCAGCTGTCAGTTGGCACTGCCAACGACCTAAGTGGGGCCTGAGTGGGACCCGATACTTTCATTATCTGGCAAATCTTACAAGACCATACTTGCGCACCCACTTATAAATGCGTGGCCACTAGTAATCTCGAGAAAGACTAAAAAACGTTTTCTCACGCCCGAGATGGCTACATGAAGGGTTGCCATGATGCTCATATAAAAACGATGACGCAAACCTTCGTCATGTGGAACAACAATTCTTGCTGTATCCCCGAGTCCAACCGCATAGTACAACAATTCATGGTGTATTTCAAAACAGTGAACACGCGATCTTGTGCGAGACGGAAGACCTTGCAGTGCTTTGTCGGAAGGGTCTTTGACACCTCTACAAAGTCTGTCGCGCGTTGTAGTTGTTTTTTGCACTTTGATCGTTTAAACATCTTTGCGCTGTCGACATGACTCGTGCATGTTTTCACTCCCGGGCTATGAATCATAGTCTGGACGTCTTCACAAAGCATCGGCCAAGATGTTTTCTTGCCTGGCTTGTAGTGCACAGCAAAGTTGTACTCTTCAAAAAAAGAATACCATCGAGCCATTCTATGCGATAAATGAGAAGTCTTTACTGCCGTACACAGTACGGCATGATCTGTATAGATTGCAAAGCGTCCTTCTCCAAGCAAGTACACACGGAACCTAACCAAAGCATACTTGTCGTGAACCGG
>NW_020187031.1:1850239-1851712 GCF_900000015.1 Plasmopara halstedii | reverse complement strand
TGCCCATGACCTAAGTAATAGGAAATATCTACTGCTTATGAAGAAAGGGATATATATCGTCATCCGCAGTCAATTACTATTGTTCCAATGCTTGGCAACGATATTTTGGTTCACTCTGTGACGGTACTCTTGATCCTTGGTCGGATTTAAGAAAATACCAGCCTCGTCGAATCACTTTCTTAAAGTGTCTGGGCCGACGAGACATTTCGTCAAATCTTGAATTCGCATTGTTGTGCCTCCGGGTGTGCCGTAAGAATAGTGATCACACTTGCCGTTAAAAGAATTCGCGCTTGGCTGTGTTGAATTTAAATCAGTTTAGATCAAGGAAAACCACGAAGCGATGACCAAACACTTCCATAAGTGTTACGCCTTGTTTTGGTAGTCCGTCATCGGATTGACCTGGACCTGGACCACATGTCAATGGCCTTTTGAGGGAACGGTGAAACGTCATCGACGCGTTTGTCCGTGAGTTGAGCGAAGCAAATTTATCAAAAACGATCAAGAATACCCACTGGACGCCGCTATGCTGCACTCAAAAAGTGAACATAGTAGTTTGCTGAATTTGTAAAATGCTTGTAAATGGAAGCTGATATGGAAAGGCGGGCGGGCAGGCTATAACAAAATATTAGGCGGACGACAAGAGCAAACTCATCTGGACCCGGGTGTTTTGTTTGCTCACATAGCCGTCAATTGCCCAGACATTATGGCCCAAGAGTGAATACATACAGCAATCAAATTAAAAATTGGAGTTAACCGTTATTTAACGCTACGTTTTGAAGAATACTTAATGTTCTGGTGAACAAAAGAAAACGTTTTTGTCATAGCAACACTACAGCCGTCGAGACCTTAGCATGGTTGTCATGCTATAGATGTCACAAGGTAGTACAACGATACTTTTTTTAGTACGCGATTAAACAATGAGTGTAAAAATGAGGTTGGAAAAATGCAAGCTTCAAAAATGAGAATCTTGCTATTCTCAGTGAGAGATGCTGTGATAACTTCGCCGTGCGCAACGGCGTATGATCTGTACAAATTACAAACGGATCCGAGCCAAGCAACTTCACTTTGATCTTGACAAAATCATACTTAATTGAAGAGGCTTCTTAGCACGAAGTAATGAAGGTATTTCCACTGCCGCTCTTAGCAGGTAAGATCTACATGCGGCGATGTTTTAAATCAATCGCCATGTGCTTTGAGTAAGAGACAACCTGCGGCAAAGGATGAAGCGTCCCGGACGACATGAAACGGCATATCTAGAGTGAGAATAGCCATATTTGGAATTTGAAGTAGACTTTTCACATTCTTGAAGGCTAGCTCTTCTGAAGTCGTTTTACGAGTGGTCGTGCCATGTGCAGCAATGTTTTGATGCAATAAGTCGGCCAGGCAAAGTCTTTCCTTGACGGCGATAAAATATTTTGGTCTAGATGCTAGAGAGATCTGTTTGCAAAACATGACATTTTATAAAGGTTCCTC
>NW_020187031.1:1827640-1850229 GCF_900000015.1 Plasmopara halstedii | reverse complement strand
ACACCACAGCTCCCTTGGGAGAGTGACGGGTCACTCTCATGTAACCCCGTTACAGGTGACCTTAGCTTAGATTCCTCTAAGCAAATAGCTTCGGCAGCCCCGCTGCACCAGGCTCCCTCTAAGCAAAAGAGCTATGGCAGCTTCGCTGCAAAGCCTCCCCCCGTCTCTAGCCATCCGACTCCAGTAAGACTCAGCGGGTGCGTCTGCCAATCACGGGTGTGTCACCTGTAGCTCAACATAGAGACTGTGAGTCGTCGACATTTGAGTACGTGCTACCTTTCCTATAGCTAAGTCTTTAAGTCGTCGACGGTTGAGCTGGTATCAGAGCTGTCGTCTTTGCCGCCACTCAAATTTTATTGCCATTGCGTCGCTGTCGTGTATATATAAAATCTTTCGGATGAATAAAAATGATTCAAGCATTTGTGCAAGAATTTTCGGAACGTATAATTTTCTATCCAAAAAATGATGGTGACCCAATTTGTTCTGGACCAAATTCGGCTAAGCAAATTTCCCGTATCTCCACATTTTGTTAATAATAAGATATGCGTTATTACTTGGGATGTTGAAGTCAGAGGTAGACGAGGGGAGGCGACAGCTTTCAACCATCAGTGTAGTTTAAAAAAGAAGAGAAGACCCGTTTTGGCCCACCGGTCGCGACTGTATTCAGCACGCACTTAAGTTGTAGTTGTGCGGAAAGGCGCGCTCGTCCATTATTGTTAGTTACTCATCAATGAGCGGCCAGCAGCAAGCGGTGGCAGCGGTTGAAGCTGGGCCGCGGCGTCATCGCGAGAATACCACCGCTTCGCGGAAGAAAACAACGCGGGGTGTTGTGTTGTTTGATCCGAATGATCTCATTAGTAACGGCAGATCGGATCGGGTGCCGCCTGTGACAACGATGCAGTCCAACGATAATCAGGAGACTGGAAAAGTAGACGATGCCAATGCAGAAGATGCAGATGATGCAGATAACGAAGACAACCAAGAAGACAGCAATGATGTGGACACTACAACCACTGAACAGACGAAAATTCGTGCGCTCGTTATTGAAGAAATTTGCGAGACGGAAAAGAGCTACGTAAGTGACATCTGTACGCTAAATGATCACTATATTGTGGCATTAGAGGACAAAACACATCGCATTATGGAAGATGCACAAATTGCCGTCTTCTTTAACAACTTGCGCCAGCTTGTCATGCTCAATTCGAAATTACTGGCAGACTTGCAAGATATTGTGCAGCGAAGGGGAGAAAAGCTGACGAATGTTGCAAATGCTCGCAATGACAAACGGAAGAAAAGCGTTAAAAGTCCCGTGGCAGTTGCGGTCCAGTGCGAAGCGGAAGGTGTTGGCGCAGTCTTTTGTCGGTACGCACCGCTCTTTAAACTCTATGGAGGCTACGCTAAGGATTACGAAGAAGTGTCTGCATTGTTGCAGAACTTTCGGCGTGATGCTCGTCTTGGCTTTTCACAGTTCCTCGAATCTTGTCGAGATAAAAGCGGTTCGACTAAACCTTTCGAGAGTCTATTGATTATGCCAATCCAGCGAATCCCACGTTACAAACTGCTTTTGGAACGATTGTGCGAGCTCACGCCAACAGAGCATCCAGATGCTGCATTTCTTACCGAGGCAGTGAGTCGAATACGTCGTGTGGCTTGCGGTATTAACGAGACTGTTCGACGTCAAGAAAATCTTGAGACGGTTTTGCAAGCTCAACAGAAATTTGCGGGACAATTATCGCTCTTTACAGCTGACAGGAGGCTTCTCAAGTCTGGCAAACTCATCAAAATGTCGACTAAGCGTCAGGAAGACGTTATGATTCATCTTTTTAACGACATCTTGCTGTACAGTAATGTGCAGATAAATGGTGGCTACCGTGTGCGGCGTATTGTTCATTTAAACTCAAAAGCTGTGGGTGTTAAAACGGAGTTGCCTGCTATAGTTCAAGCGCTATATAATCAGCAATCAAAGCGTCGCGTTCGCAAAGACTGCGGATTTGTCGTTACAAGTCGAGAAAAAACATTTATACTGTTTACAGAGACCCCAGACTCACGGCGAGAGTGGGTTGACGCAATTGCATGTGCTATCACAGAAGCGCAGACGCAGAGGAAATCAAAAGCTCGAAACGAGCTCGACGGCGATTGCAACAACCCCGAGTCATGCGAAGGGCCTGCTGATGCAGCTGCTCTTTGGATTCCTGATGAAATTGCTGGATCATGCACCAACTGCAAAGCATCATTTCGCTCTTACTATCGACGAAAGCATCATTGTCGGCGTTGTGGAGCAGTCGTGTGTGATACGTGTTCGTCAGGACGTGCGCCGTTATTTGTGGGCGAATCTTCACGTACTGAGCGTGTTTGTAGTCCATGCTTTTTGATCCTGGATTTTGTACGTCAGATTGCTATGCATTGGCTGTCACGAGTTGTCGAGTTCCGTGGTGTACTACGACGTCGAAGATTAAATAAGTGGACCGAGCATTATTATGAGCTTCGTGCAGGTGTACTTAAGCAGTTCACGCTTGAAACAGGGTCAGCAAGCGTCACGCCAGTGAACTCGAAAGGAAACGGTCAAGGTTTTAATGCTGCCGCAAGTGGTGGTATTGCAAGTTTATATGGTAGTACATCACGGAGCTGTACGGACGAGCTCAATCTTGCTGGTGCTATTGTCATCCACCGTTCAGACAGTCGAGTGCACAAAAATCGTTTTTGTTTCCAAATTTCAACATCTGAGTACGATGAGACTGATGCTAAGAACAAGACTGGCGGCACAAAATCGACCCAGCATAAAGCAAGTCCCGTGCAAGTGCGCACAAGCCAGGCTTCAGTTCGACCACACAAAAGCAAGCTTTCTCCGTTAAAACAAGCTGTGAGTCGTTTAGGAGATGCGGTGTCTCGTCGACGTGAATCTGTTATACCGCCTGGAATTACGCTGAATGAACTGGTTGTTGCTTCACCTTCATCTCGATCGGCGCCATCCTCATCACCAAATTCGTCAAACGCAATGACCGCAGTGCGTGAGACTGAGTGGATATTGTGTGCTTCATTCATTCAGGAAGAGGTTGCGTGGCGTGTGGCAATTCAGAGCTCCGCAGACAAGGCTTTGCATCGCATGCGGCGCTCGCGGGCGACAGACTTTCCAGGGTCTTTGGCACAGAGCGGCATCTTAAGTCTCAGTATGAGTCTACCTCCTAGTAGCGGACAGCCATCAGTTTCCTTGATGGCTAGCTCAGTTTCAAGTGGGACGTCTAGAGGGCGACGTATGTCATCCCTTGATCGCGGCTGTACTACGGATGCCGAGTTGTCGATGGATCTCGCCCAGGTGACAGGAGAGGATAGAGATATGGTTATACTAGAACGTCGCCGCCGTCAGATTTTAAAGGAGATCATCCGCTCCGAAGAAAGCTATGTGCAATGTTTAGGAGAATGTATTCGCTTATTTGTTCAACCCCTATTGCTACGCCAACTTGAAGGACGACAAATGCACCGCCATCGCCAGAAAAAAAGGAGAGGTTCTCTGCGCCCCGTTCTTGGGGTAACGTTGAGTACACCCGGTAGAGTGACAAGTTCAAGTCGAGGTCGGCGTCGCGCCGGAAGCAGCGGCAACATTGACGCAGGTTTGTTTATTTGTGCTGGTTCGTAGGAACGTCGTTAAGTATCTCGTTTGTTGCAGCTACTGCCTTTTCTAAATCAGCATCGTCGCTTTCATCGAATTCTGCTCCACCACCTAAAACTTTAGTCATGGATGCAGATCTGTCGATCTTTTTTAATAGTGTTGATCAGATTTACACACTCAATCAGCAGCTTCTAGACCATCTGTCGAGTCATCTTGAAGAAACGAGTCCGATTGGTCATGGAGCGCATACACAAGAAGATGGCCCGGATATTGGTGGGGTGCGAGTGCATCGTGCTGGAGCTATATTTCATGCGTATGCTCCATTGATGCAGCTCTACACGTCGTACGCTAGCCGCCACAGTGATGCTCTTACGGCGTTGGATTCGACTCAGTTTGCTGGTTTCCTGAGTGAATTGCCTCCAGAAGCTGATGCAAATCGTCTTCGGCGATACCTCAATATGCCTGTCGAGCGTATCCCGCGCTACAAGATGCTTTTACAAGAGTTGCTAGAATCGACGCCACATGAACACGTGGACTTTGTACCGCTACAATCAGCTATTAACAGTGTTAATCGAGTGGCCGACAAAATTGAAGACATAAGCGAGCGACGTGAGAATGCACGGACGCTCGCAAAAGTGAGCACGAAAGTTGGAATTGATCTATCGGGCCGCCACTTTGTTCGCGACGGAATGCTGCGTAAAGTCTGTCGCAGCAAAGTACAGACATATTACTTTGTGCTTCTTGAGAATGGTACGTCATCAAACTTTTAAAATGTGTTTAATGGTGGCATTAATACTTGCGTGTATCGTTTGGGCCAGCAATGGTTTATGGGCGTCAAGGTGGTTTGAATAAGAAAAAGTTTCGCTTGATCGACCTGTGGGAGTGCAAGGTAGCGGAATCTACAGATACGATGCCGGGGGTAATTACGTCTGCCGCCAGCTCAAACAAGTGGGTACTGTGTTCTTGTGGCACGTGTTTATCGCTAGCGACTGATGTATTGCGAATAATTTGCTCTGATGTAATCGATAAAGCGCATTTTGCTTTTTTTCCCCGTTAAAATCATTTATTCTGTTGACTGAGTCAGAAGAAGACAAATTGAAGTGGACAGCGGACATTAGCGAGTGCATTGAACGAAACCTACGAGGCAAGACACATCCGCGTCGTGCCAGCGTCCGTTCCGAGATCCTCGCAGATAATGATGAAGATGCGTCTAGCGGCTACGAATTAGATGCAGGTTTTGTAATCAAGAATGGATGGCTCAATGTCTTTGGGGGCGTCGTGGCAACCGGTGGAAATGGGAATGGCACGAGTTCCTGTCTGACTCCGAGCAGTAGCGTCAGCAAAAAGCTTCGCCGGCTTTGGATTACATTGACATTACAAACAGTTTCATTGGGCGCTACATTCAAAGCTGCGCAACCAGAAGAAACGATTGCCATTGAGTTGTGCGAGGTGGCCCCTCTCAAGAAAGAGAAATGTTTCAGTCTTCAGTTCATTCATGATACGGTCAGTCAACTACTTCAACTTTACAACTATTTTTTGGTTGTCGTCAGTCTCCGTCTTGCTCATTCGTTCCTCTGCTTTGAACTGAATAGAAAACAGAGGCACAGACAATGTACGTGTTTGAAGCGCTCAGTTTGGCAGAAAGGGAAGAATGGGTGCGTGCGCTGACGCTTTGCATCACGGGAGGCGACGAGCTAGACTTGCGTCGGCGCAGTCTCAAGATGGCGACGTTGGCTCCTATTTTTATGTTTGACAAAGTCTCAAACGTTTGTACGATCTGTACGCACAGCTTCGCGGTGTATCGACCACGCCATCACTGCAGGTACACCCAGTGTATTTAACATTTAGAGTCATCTTCGTTGACTCTTTTTTTTCCTGTATCAAAGATTGTGCGGCTTGCTCGTCTGTGGAAATTGCTCGAAGCGGCGGTGGACACTCGCGTATAGTTCAAGCAAAAAAGCATCGCGAGTCTGCGATACGTGCGCTTTGTCGACTATGAGTATCACGCGGTCATGTGCTGCCGACGTTTAATACGAAAACTTATCGTGTGTCACAATTTTGAAATGCTGTAGCTGTTGGGACTTTGCCGCACGTACGGATGGGCGACCTGTTAGCCTTTCAACTAAATCAATAAATCCGTCATTTCTATAAACTTACAATTAGTTCAACAAGATGATAATGTCGTGACACAATAGTCAAATAAAGCAATGTGTTCTTCCGCCGCCCAGTTCATCACTTTTATCACATACACTTAGTACCGAGTTAAATCTGCTCCATGCAGACACGCTTCATTAGTCGCAATCATCCGCTGTAAGTCCCCATATCAATATGTACCGGTGCTGCGCTCTATAATTTGATTTAATATGTAATGTGGTACCTTCACTACTGGCACGTCTGCCCTATATTTATATTTTAGACATTCGACAACTTTGTTCTGAAACGTAGAAAACGAGTGAGCGACGTGCGCTCGTCTCGCCGCTTGCCCGTTGCTGCACATCCATCTGTCGACACGTCGAGTCTTATATTTTTTGGACGATTGGACATTCGATTATCTCATTGGCCAAAGACTCCTTGGATCGTCAACACAACGCCAGTTGTTTTTTAGCAATAGACACAGGTGGGCTGTACCATTCTCCATACTGCTCTCCTACCCGCTCTTGCGGGTCGGGAAAATAGTCTTAGCTTTTACGTCTTCAATCGAAGTTCCTGGACTCTATTTCGAGCGAGTCACTCGACGTGTAAGGTTTTTTCACATAAGCCTTCAAGCGTACTACCTTACCCCTTCACGTAGTGCGCTTGCTCCATCTATATGCCGCTGTTCTCTCGATCAGCCGTGTCTAGGTCGCACCGCTTTTCGCTGCGCAAGCATCACCGCCCGTCGGACGCTGAAGCTGAAGTAGTCACTGGAAACCACACGGATAGAAAAGCACGGCGCCAGACACAGCCGACTATACACGAACCGAATCAAAGTATCGTAATATCGGACTCCTTCACTTCTAAGACATCTCAAGCTCCAGTGTCTAAGCTCTCGTCTTCGGTTCGATCTTCATCCTCAACAATTCACAGTATCAGCTCCACGCTCAACGAGAACTTTTTAGGTGGAGAGAACGACACGGAAATATCGGAAGAATTTGTAACGAGGGACTCGGTAACTACGTCATCTCAAAGTCGTGCTCTTCGCAACAGTCGACATAGTGGTGAACAGACTTCGCGCAACAATCGCAACAGTCTTGCCGATTACCGTCAGCTGCAGTGCTCCATGTCATACAAGAATCGTGCCAACAGCGACATTCGGGAAAGCAGCATCATATCCAGTTCTAGCGACTCGAGAGGAAGTGAACGTTCTCATAGAATGCAGTCGTCTCGAGGAGACGGACCTCATGTTACGAATTCGCCGGTACGATCGTCTAGCAGCCGCAGTCTGTTGAATGCACGAATTTCCGAAACGTCAACGACGATTACCATGCCTCTTTCGGAGGTGACCCCAGTATCTGCAGATGATTCTACTCTCTCGTCAGCTTCTCAAACTTCTGGCACTTCAGGAACGTCTCGAATGACAGAGACCAACGTAGCTGTTTTACAAACACGTCGCGCGTTTCAACAAATGGTCTTGGCTTTGGAAGATGAAGATTCGGGGGATGACGACGATTCTGATAGCGGTGCACGCAGACGGAGCCGAGCTGAGAGCTCTATCAGTGCTGGTGTTGTACGACTTGGTGCAGAAGAATACAGAATGTTTCAGTTTCGTCTTCGTCAGCTTGAAGAATTAACAGCAGAGCAGTCGAGGAAGCAAATTGCCGCGGAGCAAACAATCGAGCGGGAAGTTCAAATTCGAACTAAGAAGGCCCTTGAGAATATGAAGAAACAGATTAACATGTACAAACAGGCAAAAGAATTTGAATGCGAGCGTGAAGTGCAGCGTCGAGTATCTGAACACATGGAGCACTCTCATAGCAGTCGTAGCTTAAGTCGAGCGAGCCGATCGTCTGCAGGCTATAGCTCCAGTAATGTCAGCAGCTCACCAACCAGTTACAATACTTCTGTCAGCATCAAAGAAGAAGGTCGATCGTTTGAAAAGCTATTGCACCCACGACGATCTCGAAAGCGAATGGAACAAATTAAGGTGCGCGAGGAGGCACATAAGCGCGAAATGGAACAATTTCGGGAATTCATTCGCTCGACTGAGATGCGCATGATGCAGGCACAGAGTATGGAAAATGATATGTCAATAGCACAAATGGAGAGGGCTAAGCATGATTTGGAGGAGCTTGCCGATCCATTGCTGCCTGAATCAGTGATTTGGTCGTCTCCTGCTGATCTCATTGATTTGATATGTATTTTGCGTAAAAATGGGCGGGAACAGGAGAAACAAATTGATGAAGCTAGACACCTTCTTACCGCTGCGATTGAAGCACGCGAAGATGCTGAGGCGACGGCACGTGAAGCCGTTGAGTTCGCACTCATGCTAGATGCACGGTTGGACCTTAAGGAGAAAAAAGGGACACGACAAGCGCGCGAAACGGAACTTTGTGAATCTCGTGGAGTTAGTATCGAATCTTTTAATCGGCAGTCCGGTATGTCGTCGTCGTCAGCGCTTCATTAGATCTAATGGCTCATTAAGCTTAAGTAGTAAACCACGCGTGAATTATAATACAATTGTCATATGGAAATTTTCTCATTTTGACATAAAAGTACATTAACTTTAAATTTGTAATAGTCGATGTTTTGATTAAATGCTCTCCAATCATAAAAAAAGTTAATAAACCATGAACAGCATATTGCTCGGAGCACTTCGTGAGCACTCGGAACAATTTGCGGCGGGTGCAATCAAATCGCCATGGGACTATTTTGAATATAGTGTAAAGCTCGTACTTGCTCGTTGGACAGCGTTGCGAATGGCAATAGAAGGTGAATGGGGTGGTGGTGATACTCGTCGAAAGTATGAAATTCTGCTTGAGGAGATTCTAAATGTATTCAAATACAACAAAACAGTATACGCCGACGCCATGTCCGACAATATTGGTGGCTACGTAGAGTCAGAATTTGGGCTGATTTGTGAAGATGGTAGCGTTGAGGAAATATCGACACTACTCACGGTCTTGGCGGATGAGTGCAAGAAAGCACAGTACGACCGTGTTAAGGCTATGCACGAGCAGGTACAATCGCTGATTCCCATTGACCTCAAGGCTGCCAAGGTCAGGACACAAAATGATGACATTTTGAATGCCGAAGATGGTAAGCCGACTTTAACTTCTATCAGTGAGGACGATCCAGAACCTTTGGTCGACGAAGATGGATTTATTAGTATTCGGCGTTCTGGCCGTCGAAAAGCACCCACAAAGTTTTACGACCCATTGGCGGAATTTCCAGGCGCAGCATAATTTGCAACATTTTTGCTGTAATTATTAGGATATGTTGAATTGCCAAACCATTTTGTACTGACTACTCAAAGTCGGCAAACATGTCATCTTCCTTCTCTATCGCCTCTATTTGTGACGACAAGGAAGCTGCAGCCAGATTAACGTCCAATTTCTCTTCGCCGTGTAGAAAGGCGCGTGCATCAGCGGGTGATACATCTAAGCTGGGGTCGTCTTCATAACTTAGCAAAGTAAGCTCAGCGTTTTTGACAGTTTTCCAGGCGTCCGAGTCTTCCGACAACCTGACCTTTAATTTTGTCAGAAATTCATTAAATTGAGCAGCGTATTGGATTTCAGGACTTCGTTTGCGAAAGTGCGTAAGACACTGCAAAGCCTTAGGGTAAAAGTCGTAGCTGCTTTGGCTCAAAAGCTTTTCAATTTGATTCTCCATGCCAGTAACTGCAGTTGTCAGTTGTTGACGATGACTTTCCTTTGACTGAGAAAATTGAATTAATGCCTCAAAATCAGCAATGGGATTCATGGAACCAACACTAGTAGTATCTCGGCTATCCAAGAGATCGTCCAAGTCTAATTCCAAGTCTGAATCCGCATCTCCCACCTTTTCGACGTGCTCCTCTTTGAGATCTTCTTCCTTGATCAAAGAAGCTGGTACATCACTCCAAAATGATTTTCTCTTTCGATCCTTCGCTTTCATTACTGCTTCTTTCAACTGAAAAGCGTCGCCAAATTTCTCGATAAGGTCGGAAATGCTCTCTTGACGAACGGGATCCATCTTTAAGCTTGCTTCTATGTACGATGGCAGCGGAGGTATTCCTGCTGACTCGTCCAGTGCTCGCACGGACACGGCGTAGAAGAAACGCCAAATTATTGGATTAAAACACACACCCACTTCATTGATCTTGTCATCGCGGATGCTTAGACTATCCACCAGTCTGTCCGTTAGCGACTGTTGCTCATCTGTTGGAGTATACTTATGCGTCTTTAATGGAGGGAATTCATAATTCCGCAAATCTTCTTCATAAGGCAACTGCTGGGACCACATGGCGTAAAAGTTTTCTCCTTCACCAGATGATGGTGCATTGGGAATTAGAGCCACAATCTTCGGTGCAGCATTCTTTCGTGGGACAAAGCGAGCAATTATCACTTGGTCAAGCTCTACCATTGCATCAATCAGTGCAGCAAAGCACGTCGCAGCATGTGGCTTTAACGGCTCAGCGACAAACACGTCAGTGGCAGTAACAAACATTGAATGGCTGATCTGAGATCGATCCAAAAATCCTAAAACCTTAAGTGATTTCTCCGTCTGGAATTTAAAGAACTCCATGTCGGCGGAAGCAAAAGGAACTTTCTCCGAGCCGTAGCAATACGCCTTAACCCGTTCATCAGGAGGGACTTCTTCGTCAATGTTCTGAGGTGAGGTATACCGGCGATCAAGTTTCACATTTCCTGCTGTCTTTTTCTCATGACTCTGTTGTGATTCTTTCGATAGAGTCGGTAATGTAGCTACTTTGGTCTTCAGGTAGCAGTAGACGGGGATTTTTAGTGCATCACCAAACTCCAATGGACCTCGAAACTTGGTTGTCAGAGTCACCGTCTTTTTCATTCCTTGCGCAAGTAGCTGCATCCGTTTTGATACTGACGACACTTCACCGCCTACCTCGTACGCTACAGAAACAAGTATTTTTTCGTTTTCGGTCTGTACATTATAAAGATTAAGCTCACTCTCCAGATTCTCATTATTTTCAATAAGGCTTACCTTGACATTATCCAGACATGAGTCTGTATCCAATGCCTCGTCCTTAACAGTGTGATAGTTAGTATTTTCTTGATTCGCTGCTTCCATAGGTTCGTCCTTCACACCAGCTCCCATACTTTCATCTTTAATATTAGTCTTATTCAGATATTTGCCCAACGTTGTATCTTTTGGCTGCAGCGTCGTGTGCTTAAAGTCCAAACCACTTAAATTGTACATCATTAACCTGAGCGTTTGAAAGCGTGAACAAATATTTTCACTACAAATCTTACATCACTTGAAGCTTCACTTCTAAGTTCTGAATCATAGTCACGACCGCCTCCAAATCACTTGCGTCTGTAATTTTTGTTGCTGCATCGGTGATAATCAGAAGCCTCTTGTCATATTTCTTACCATCCGTCCGACGAAACAGCAAGTCAAGTGCTACAATCATCCCATCTAGAATATCCACCTATAAACAACAGAAAACAGCTATTGAGCGTGCAAAAATAATTTCTAAATTAAGAGTATTATACCTTCGTATCTGCACCCTTAGACGGTTTCAGCTCCCTTAGTCTTTTGATCATGTTCAATGTCGGCGAGTCGATCGAATTTACCACCTGCACATTCCGATACTCGTTGTCTCCCTGCTCCTCGTTTAGCTGATTATCAGTTTCTAATTCGTGTAATGAGTACGGTTTTCACTTAGCTTAGCAGTGCATGTAACGATGTCAAATGAAAGCCAAACCATCTGATCCATAGGCGATGATGCCGATCTCGTCCTTTGGCTTGAAAAAGAGCTAATGTTGTACAGATCTAAGCACGAATAAGCTATCTAAAATACATGAGGAGTACCAACCTTTTTTTGTATAATGTTTTCGACAGCAGAGATCGCTACTGCAAAACGAGTATGTTGCAAATCATCACCTATATCCGATATATTCTTCTCAAGATACGACATGCGCTCAAGAAGCGGCATGCGCATCGACGCGCCAACATCTAGCAGCACTACCACTGCTTCCTAATAAGACGGAATATATTTTATATACGAATCAGACTTGCAGATTCAAACTTCAAAGGCCGCGACCGCACCTTTGTCCGCGACATAAATGCTCACTGAGAAACTGTTTTGAAAATGTCAGTAAAATTCACGATGAATATTGTACATTGATGCTCGAAAAAGATGTAATTCGCTATTCCTTGTAAATTGCTTATTAATTTACCAAAAGAAACCAATTTTAGGCAAATAACTAGTGACAGACATAATTTCTTTATTAAAACCCAAGATGGACCTTGTTAATTGGGGCTGCAACACGGACTCCAGAGCCATTGCTACTGCTGCTTTTATATGAGTTATTGCTGCGCACAGACTGATCGCTAAAACGTACAATGTTAGAGTTGAATCAAATCGATAAATACGTAAGATAATATTCAACCTTTTGTCACTGCGTGCTGACATCGGGCGAGGCAAACCCACGCTATTTGCTCTTGATGAAGCATTTCGACTGGGCGGAACTGTCGGGATGTGCATCCCTGCATCTCGAACAGCTATCTGCAAAGAATCTCCGATCTCAGGAAACTCGCGTGCGAGCTGACCCATTGTGAACAGCAAGCTCGCACTAATTTCTCTAAGCTCTAATGCCTCGAGCATCACTTGCTCCTTCGTACGAAAACCAATACTGTCATCTGACACTCTGACAGACTTTTGATGCTCTCGCATCTGACGCTCAAGTTTCTTAACAACCTTTTCCCACTTATTTCGCTCTGTCTCGACCTCGCGTTCAACTTGTGTTAACGCACCATCGAGTTGAGTGACATTGGATTGAGCAAATTCACGTCTTGTCTCCACTTCATGAAGGCTTTGACTCTCGCTCGTATTCTCAAGCTCAATTCTTGTTAATTCTTTCTTCTTTTTGAAATACGCATCTTTTGCCATCTTCGTCTGTGCCTCCAGCGTAGCAAGACGTTGTGCATCATCACCAACGAGATCAGCTCGATGAAAACTTTTACGATAAGCCGAGTTGCGTTCTTCTAAATGAGTCAGGGTCGTTTTGAGCGCCCGAACATCTCTTTCAGCTACGCGAATCTTGTCATCAAGTTCGTCACCCTCACGCTGAAGCTCCTCGCGACGCTGGGCTGCTCGAATCACAAAATAAGCTTGACTTCTCTCCTTGCCAACCTCATCTGTCTCGTCGCCAGCGCATACTCCTTTTCTGCAAAGCGTCTCAAACTTGGCCTGTAATTTGCGCACTCGACACTCTCTCTCAGCAAGCTCTACGGACACACGATGCCGTTCGTCTTCAGTCGTTTTGTTTGCAGCTCGCTGCAGCTCGTGGTGTGTAGCAATCTCACGCTTGCGTTCTTCCATACTTTTTTTTAATTGAAAATCACGGTTTTCAAGTGATAAAACTTCATCAGCACGGGCGTGAAGTAGATTACGAAGACGACGCACCTCAAGTGCTTGTAAATCGTGTTGAATAGTCAGCTCTTCCTTCTCTTTTAAAGCTACTTTGAGTGCACGAGCACAGCTTTCGTTACGCAATTTATTTTCGGCAATCTGAGCATTCATTTCTTCTTGTTGCGCTAGCAATGCTTTTCGAGATCGCTCTTGAGCGCGTCGCTCTTCTTCGAGTTTCTTACACTGTGTCGCAAGCATGACTTGTTCGGCTTTGACACGGTCAAGCTCAGTCTGCAATACCTGAACCTGAGCTTGCAACGCCTTTGTCTCATCTGCACTGCGCTCTCCACTTGCTCGAGAAACTTTGCGCTCCATTTGCTGGATCTGGAACTCACCATTATACACGAGCTCTTGTTGACGCAAGGCCTGTGCATCAAGTGCTCGCAGCTTCGCTCGTAGGTTTTGCGCTGCGGATTTGGCACCTGATAATTCCGCTGATAGATTCGCTTCCTGTTGCCTTAACGCAAACAATTGCTGACTCTTTCGAAACATTCGCTCCTTTTGTGAGGTAATTTCCTTGTCTAATCGTTTGACTTCACTCTCTGAATTAGCCAAGTCAATCTTAGCCTGCTTTGCAAGAGCTTCAGCGTCCATAGTTGAGTCACGGCAACGACCCAGAGCTTGCCGTGTACCTTTAAATCGTGCTCTCGCTGCCTCGAGCTCTTGCTTCATCGTCTCGAGCCGATCATCACGGTTCAAATTCGTCGAGCGTTGCTGATTTAGCGCAGCCACAGTACTCGAGAGCTCACCCTTCAGTATTGCTACCTGATCGCGAAACGCCTGGAGACGAGTTCCAGTCAGCTGCAGTTCTTGCTGAGCCTTGCCTTGCGCACGTTCTTTGCCTGCCAACTGTACCTCAGCTTCGGTATTGGCCGCCTCTTGTTGCTTCAATCGGCGTTTCTGCTCGCCAAGCACTTCTTGCTGGCTATTAAAACCTTGCTGTGCAAGCGCAAACTGCTCACTTGCCTGCGTAATCTCTTCATCACGGGCTCGCATTGCCTCAAGAGTAGATTGCCACTGTGCCACGAGCTTAGCACGTTCTGCATGAAGAGAACGAAACTCTTCTGCTGTCTTGTCTAATTCGATTTGTTTTGCTTGCAATTCGGTTGCTTCATCGTCCACATCACGCTTGGCGCGAGCTGCTTGCTGCGTGAGCTTTTCCAAAACCATCGTTAATTCCTTGATGCGAGCCTCATCAGCGCGTCTGAAACGCTCTAGCGCTATCGCATCTTCTTCCTTTTGACGCGCTGCTACGGACCACTGTTCCATCTCGTCCTGTTTCCAGTTCATCTGCAATTTAAACGCATCCATGGCTTCGTTGCCTTTGAATAGCGAACCTTGTAAGCTTACAAGTTTGCGCTCTAGCTCAGCGGCCTCTGCATCAAATCCTTTAACTTCTTGAGCCATTCTGTCTATTTCACGTTTTGCTAACTGCTGCATGTGATCCTCACTCGCAACTTCTTGAACTTTAGCATTGTGCAATGCTTGAGTATGCAAAAGTTCTTGCTTGACATTTTTCAAATGCTCCGTCAAGATTTCGACGCGAGAAGAAGTTTCAGTGAACTCTCGCTTAACAGTATCATATCGTGCTTCTTTGATACGAATTTGCGCATGCAATTCGCGATTCTTTTCGTCTGCAAATAACGGAAGATCATCAATCCCAGTGGGTAGAATCCGAGCAATTCTCTCGTCCATTTGGCTGCTAAATTCACTATTGTTGTCAGCTTCTTCGACGCCGTGAGGACTTTGATTTGATTGTTGATTTTTATCAGCACGTTTCCAGGTATAGTGCTCTTCTTCAACTGTGCCGCTCTCTTGGTAAAACATTTTATCTCCACTATCCAGTCTATCGCTTTTGTCAATCAACGGTAAGGTCTTGTCAATGTCGTTCTCTGCGTTGGGATCGAGATATGTTTCTTCATTATCAAAAAGCGCATTGTTTGCATCGCCATTACGAAGTATGCTATCAGACATTTATTCCTCTGCGTTTGTCTAGACTTCGGAAAGTTTCATCTTCCACGCAAACGCCCGTCCGCTAATAATACATGCAAAAGGTAAAATACACGTTGGTGCGACAGTCGTGCAACAACAGGTAAAATACACGTTGGTGCGACAGCCGTGCAACAATATTTTTGTGGCAAGGACAAACATATTATACGACAGGTTACAAACAGCAACAGCAACTGAACACGTTTAGCAATCAATTCGATTTAAAGTCAGATTTAGCACGTATCAGGTTTATTTACTGAGAACTTAGACCTAAATATATGCAAATTTCAAAATGATAACATGAATGGTTTCCGTACATGTATACATATCACAGTGGTAGGTATACTTCTAATACATCGCCCGATCATGTCCGAAGAGTGGGTAGTCCAGGCCGAGAGCTTTAAGACCGAGGGTAATAAGCTTCTGGCTTTAAAGAAGTATGCTGATGCAGTGGAAATGTACACTAGAGCAATCGAGCTGGATCCCGATAATGCAGTATATTACAGCAATCGTTCAGCTGCATATTTAGCAATGGGAGATGCACGTGGCAAGGCTTTGAAGGACGCAGAAAGATGTATTGACCTTAAACCGGATTGGTGGAAAGGCTATAGTCGGAAGGGTGCGGCCGAGCATGCTTTGCAGCGTTTTGATGCAGCTCGTGCAACGTATTATGCGGGACTTAAGCTGGAACCAGAGAATGAGTCTTTGTTACAGGCAGCAGAGGAGGTGTATGCAGCTGGACAAGAGCACAGTAGGATTTTAAAAGAGCGACTAAAGGAAGAGGAAAGATTTTGCGAGGAGGTCGAAAAAAAACGACAACAAAACCAAGCGGAAGAACAGGTGAAGGAACAGCAGGAAACTAACGACGAGGACGCACTGCTGGCCGAGTTTATGTCAGAGGTGCAAGAGCTGGAAGAAAACGTTAATTGTGTTAAAAAGGAGGTGGAAAAAGAGAAGCAAATCGTTGACTTTGGGACCTCCGACGTACAAGTTGAGAGACTACTGCAACCCCATTATAAATGGATCAATTTAAATCCATATCGAGTGCTTATGTTGGATACTGACGCGACAGAAGAAGATATGAAGCAGCATTATCGCAAGGTAAATAAAGTGTTTAACGTTTATTGGAATAAAGTATGCTAATGAATGTTTCGAAGTTATCCACTTTAGTACATCCAGACAAATGCCGCAATCCTAAGGCTCGTGATGCATTTGAAGGTATAAAGTATTGTGCTTTTCATTTTGCTGCTTGAAATTTAATATATCGTTTATGTTAAAGAGGTGGCTAAGGCGTATGACATTATTACTCAAGAAGACCGACGAAAAATGTGCATTCGCACGATAGAAACTGCTACAAGAAATGTGGAAAAGGAACGACGGCAAAAAGTGAAAAAGGGCGTGAAAGAAAGTGAACTGGGCGATTTGAAGGATGCAGTGGAGAAGGCTGTGATGCGAGCTTTTGCTGAGATTGAAAATCGACGCGTGAATATTGAAAAAAGAGAAGCAGCTCAGCGTCGACGGGAGGCTGAACAGGAAGAAAAGGAGCAAGCGAAAGTTGTCAACATGTTCAAGCGAGAGCGTTCGTGGGCTGAAACCGACCGTCGTGAGCATCGAGTTGGCAATTGGCGAGTTTTCCAAAAGGATGGGAAGCAGAAGAAAGTGAATGACACACAAGGATGGAAAGAAGAAACACGAGTACGTAAGAGGTGAATATTTGTTTTTGTGTGGAATTTACTTACAAACCGAACTCGTGATTCTCTAGAATGACAAAAAGTTTGGGGAGGTAGATAATGAAGGGTACAAGCGAGGCTGGAAATAATTTAGACTATACCAGCAGCGCGACTTATCTCTTATCATTTGATTGCTGCTACTGAGGAGACTTTTACGGAGAATGAATTGTGAAATACGTTTTATTATCGTTGCTGTGAAACGTTTGGTGACTAAAACTGCATCTGGACGACGTTTGCATCCGGTTAGCTCACTCCTTGTATCCTACTCTGCCTCTGGTCTTCAAAGGACACAATTTCTGGTGAACCATCAATTGATTCCTTCACAAATTACTAATGATACCCATTACATGCGGCGATTGCGTTTGAAGGTATTTGATGTATGTCCCTGTGTGTTTCAATACTTTTCCATCAAAATCTTTACTTTTGCAGTGAAACAGTTACGAGATATTTCGGAAATTAGTATTGCTGACTAGCATCTGATTTTCAATTACTCTTCATCAGCGCTTCGACAAATCATGCACACTGGATGCGACAATCTAGCAATGTAGTTGGCAACAGTAAAACATTCGCTCGAAGAGATGATTTTTTCGTGCCGTCAAAGACCTTAGAAGCGTAAAATAGCAATAGTAATTTTCGAGCATAAAATGGGTATGCGGATTAAAATTAAAGCAACAATCTTAATAGATTGCAATGACTGGAATCATCAAGCAACATGCGCTTAAAGCGCTTAGTAGTCGCAAGATTGACGGCACAGGCTTGCGCGTGGCCATTGTACACACGAAATGGAACGCTACAATTGTGGATTCACTTGTTGCAGCCGCCAAATCGGAGCTGTTACGTGCAGGAGTGACCGAAAGTGACATTGTGATTGTTGATGTACCAGGCGCTTACGAATTGCCATACGCTGCCAGTCGCCTCATCGCGTCGCAAAAACTAGATGCCGTCATTTGTGTGGGAACGCTTATTAAAGGGGACACAATGCACTTCGAGTATATTTGTGAGGCCGTTTCGCAAGGCATCATGCGTGTGCAGCTAGAATCGGGCGTACCCGTGCTTTTTGGTGTTCTTACAGTACTTAATGAACAGCAAGCCAAGGATCGCGCAGGCTTTTCGGATAATGGACATAACCATGGAACCGAGTGGGCGCAGAGTGCCATCGAAATGGGTCATCTGCGCAAAGCTACTTCAAATATTGGCTGTCCCATGCTTCCCTATGAACGGCCCCCTTACAACATTTTGAGCAGCAATCTTTTTTGTACGGGATGTCACATCGTCACTATTGGAGTACTCAGCATTATCGCTATGACGATTGCAAAGAAGCTTACGTAGAAATTGTCAAATTTTGTAGCTTTAATACGATAAGTCCTGCAACTCACGCCACCTTTACGCGAGACAATGCTATGCAGAGGCTGACTGCTAAACGGTTTTCAGGGTAGTACTTTACCATTAAGAGCATGCCGATAATTTTAAATCTAAGCATCAAAACCAATCTTTTAGCGCTTGTGTCTTCGTACGCTAGACGCTTGTTACTATCACGCATTTCATTACGGTTCCTTACAAACCATTTAGTAGCTTGAGAGTGTCAAAGCTCAACAATTGACAGCTTTATATTCCCGTTCAAAAGCATTTTCCACCATCCTCGCCTATGCCCAGCGCAGTAAACGTTGTGCAGCGCGAAGAAAAGTTTCGCTGGTTACAATCTTGCTATCAGATAGCTTGAAATTAAAATATTATTTGTTATCAGATGATAAATAGTTTTCACTCCTTATCATCATTTACACGTCTTGCTGATTAATTTTTATGTCATGTAAGCGCAAACTTCTGGCATGAGCGTGGGCTTACGTACCTAACGCTAAATTTTCAAAAATAAAGTGAACAGAAATCTTAGCCATAGTATTAAATTGCATACATTCTCAACGACAACTTTTTTACAAATATTGAATTAAATGTACCATTAAATGCAAGTATCTATATGGATCTTTCAAACTGCCTAGATCCACTTTACTGACAAAATTAACAAAAGCATTATAAAAGAAGAAAGACGAGCTTTTATCATTGAAATTTTAGACTTGAGAATCATCACAGCTCACCCCATAACTTTTAATGAACCATTCTTCGCTCAGAAATTAAAGTCGATTCAAAAAAGGATGTGAAAGAGCAGATAATATATCCTGCGTGTTCACCAGATTCGTCAGTCAGTGATGAAGTAATCAAACGATAAATGGCAAGCAGACAAGCGGACAAGCAAACAAGCAGACAAGCAGACAAGCAGACAAGCAGACAAGCAGACATCATGCATTCGCACATCTTCTCTGTTCTCTCGTTTTCAAGTCAAGAGCTCCTTCTCTCCGTTACTCAAAACCAAATCCAGTAATTTCCATTTGAATGACCTAAGAAAAAAGTCAAAATATTTTTAAAAACCAAGTTAAGCTTGCTAAACGTACCAGAGAAAGATATGTGTATAAATCTTCTTTACTTTCGTAAATGGGCAAATCAATGCGATTAAAGCACGTATGAGCTCGTGGACACAGTCCAAGCGGAGGTGTACCGAGCGGTACCATCTGCAGGGTGAATGGATTAACAATTCCACTAGCACTTGTAAGTGCTCGAAATCCCTCTACAGGAACACGAGAAGATCCAGTAGCAAATTGTAATAAACGAGCTCGCTGCTCGTCTGTGAATGACCCAACGACATCCCAAAACCACTCAATCACCTCAATTTCTCGCTCCATTTCATCCGACTCGCTATCAAGAGTTGCATGTCGAATACGACAATTGTTTTGCCAATCGATCACATCTAAAGTTGGCAATCCCGTGAGATAAAAGTCAAGCTCTTGATAGTCAAAAATTGTTAGTAGTGCCTTTGGAATGACGTCGTAGAGCCCTCTAAGTAATGCTGTAAGTTGTTCCGATACACTATCGAGCATTCGATATCGTAAAACAAGCATAAGATACTCCATCTTGTTTTCATCCGTCACATCGACATTTTCACCATCAGGTTTAAGCTCGACCGTCTCTCCCGATGGAGTCTGAAGACTAAACGTCACACATAAATCTTCAACATTATCATGATCTCGTACCCAACATAAGTGTTTAAAAAGTTCTTGATCGAGATACTCCAAGTCAGAAAATGTAATTGGTACACCAAGTAGATGCTTTAACAATGGTAACGATAAACTCACTTCAAGCACCAGACCATCTAAAATGGCTTTCCCAAGCAATCGTCCAGCAAATGTAAAAAGCTGCAAATGATTTTGATCCTCTTGTACACATTTCAAGGACTCTGAATTGATCCAGTAGCTCGAATCTTCGGCATGTGTTGTCACAAAGAGACCACGCTTAGCACTAAATATGTCTTGGCAAATTAATCCAAACCATTCACGTAATACGCCTCCAGCATCTAATGCAGGTTCATTTATAAATGTAATGTTTAAATGTTCATGCATTCTCGACAGTTCGACATCCGGTCCGGCTAATTGTGGTACAGAATCTTCAAATATGGCACTTCGACGTACATCAAGTTTAAGTACAGAAACAGTAAATGGTACAGCTAGAAGCGTCAATTGCTTTAGAAACCACCGTTTCTTTTCTCGCCATGTCATAGCAAGAATACCTTCGAAGTCTAATGCTCGTGTACCACTTGGTTCATTCTTATCAACAATATCAAGGGCAATCGAGTCCATTTTATGCCACGAAACAGCAGTACCAGTTGCATTAAGTTCCGTGAAAAAACCCATGGACGCAGCATTTTTTCGATGCAATTGTTCCGCTAAGGTACCATGCAACTGTTTTGACCCGGAATTTTTCCTTAAAAATGAAGCGTTGCGCAATTTGTAAATAAAGGAATCCGTGGTTTCAGTACTAGTGTCCATGGCACGGACCCACACAAATCCACCATTGGATAATGGTACACGTTGCCATAAACGTCTTCGACTTGCACCTCGTTGTTTCTGATTCAGTTCCATCTCATTCAATCGTCGGTACCGCAGTGCACGTTGTCTCATACTCGTAGTAGCTTCGATCTCTTCAGTAGAGTCTTCAAAGGATGAGTCGCTGAGTAAAATGGGCAACGTATTGGCCTTGTGTAGTGTATCCAACCCTTTTCTCGACTCATTATCGCCATTACTTTCTGTCGTTAAGTTAAAACTTGTAGTTAAATTCTCTAATAACGTGGAACTAAGCAATGTGTGGTTGTCGGTACCCAAAAAGGTGGTGCGGGCCATTCGTGTCTTTTTATGGGTACTTGGGTCTTCAATCGTTTCTTCCATCATCGAGAAATCAACCGACGTACCACAAAGAAGGCATGTTTCGTGGTTTGGATGATTCATATGGGCACAAACTATACATTGCCATTCGCTGCAACCTGCATCTAAAGTTGTGTCCACCAAATCCTCACGAAGCTGAAAAGAGCGCAAATCCACCAAATTAATGCCAACGTCTTCAGATTTATTACACCAATGGCTTGCACACAAGACAATTAGACAAAAGAGCAGCAATACACTAGCACTTGCAACGACCAATGTGATTCCCAAAGACGACGACGTGTCGTTCATGACTTACGTCAAGAATAATAAGAGGAACATGAGAGTTTTTATCCAATAAGCAGAGTCGAAATAATAGCAGCGACTATTTTGACTACTGATGACTTTGATACTATTTTATTAATATAATCACTAATGTGCGACTTGAGAAAAGATGACGTGTTTGTGGCACGTTAGTGTGTATTACACAAGTTAGTGTAATCACACAGTGGTATGGCTACACCGTGACAAATTGCCAGTAGTAATGCATCGTAATATTACTACATTAATTAGGTATTACAATACCAATTACGAAGACATAGGATATTAGACATTGGCGCAACTAAACTATTAAATACAGATTCGTTTTTGAGCAGAAGTGTTCGTTTGCATTCGAAAGGTTTTAGTACATAAAAGTAGCGGATGCGATCCGCTATCCTTGTCCTGGTTCTTGGAAAGAACATAAGGTCGGTGACCTTAGCTTAGATTCCTCTAAGCAAGGAGCTACGGCAGCCCTGCTGCACTTGATAGCACTTGATATCAATCTACGCCTGAGTCGTTACGACGAAACCTCTGTGAGGATGAAGGAATCTTCCTATTTGCCCCAGGGCATGCAGGACGAGCTTAATATAAAGTGATGACCCTGCTGGGCCCTGAGGGCGTGGAGCACCTCGTTGTGCAAGGGCCCCAGGCCATAAGTGCGCGCCTAGATGCGTTTTCAAGCTATAAAAATGCTCTGTGAGAGAACTTACAGCAGAAGCTGTCAGTGTCGGCAGCGTCTATGACGCCACTATCGACGACGAATGATTCCTTCCGACCCAGGCCGCTCATGGTGAGCGTTAAGACTTTCGAGGGTAAGGATGGAGAAAGTCTCCTACTCTGGGTGAAGAGCCCGAGATGGCTATGGCATTTGCCATGCTCCAAAACGAGCAACAGCGCTTGGCGCTAGCTATCTCCAAGCTCGGGAGTCGAGCGCGAGATTGGGCACTCCCGTGTGGTGCTTCGGTTGAAGCTGCGTTCCCTCCTGGAAGGAGTCCAAGCGTCAGCAAATGTTCTCGTAACCTAAATAGGCATATCATGTGAGATCGCCTTTCCTTGCTGCCCGACATGGCAAGAAGGAGTTGATACACTTTGTCTAGGAGTTGAGAACTGTTATTGCTGGCAGCAGATCCCCT
>NW_020187031.1:1827044-1827338 GCF_900000015.1 Plasmopara halstedii | reverse complement strand
CTCAAAGAAGTAGAGGGTAGCAGAAACCAGCCCCGGCTTTTGAACACGGAACGTGTGTGCAAGCCGGGCTTGCTGGTCGTAAAAGCGGCCATGAAGGGCTTTGATAAGCCATGGAAATACTTCTTGATTCTGGTACGCCAGGAAGCTATACTCGACGCTCCACGAACGAAGAAAGTCAGCTGTATGCTGAGGCGCTGGAAGCGCGGGTGAGTGACACCGTCACTGTTCGCTTAGCGACGGGGACTTGTGTCACTGTGCCGAGGGTCACTGTGGACCTCGGTCAAGTTTCTTGAT
>NW_020187031.1:1822815-1823011 GCF_900000015.1 Plasmopara halstedii | reverse complement strand
GGTACACCGCAGTGCTTACTGCCTCTGCCCACCAACAAGTCGGAACACACTTGTAGTGCAGCATGCTCCGTGCCTTTTCCATAATCGTGCGGTTCATTCGTTTTGCAATTCCGTTTTGTTGAGGACTGTATGGTACAGTTGCTGATGTATGATGCCGTTCCGCTGACATAACTCCGTAACTGTCTTGTTGACAAAA
>NW_020187031.1:1822713-1822805 GCF_900000015.1 Plasmopara halstedii | reverse complement strand
TCTCGCTGTTCCTGGGATAACCTCGTCAGCTCAGGAGATCATGTTGAGACTCAAGGCCTGGACTCTAGGTAATTTGTGGAACCGAAAAGCAG
>NW_020187031.1:1821999-1822703 GCF_900000015.1 Plasmopara halstedii | reverse complement strand
GCAGTGCACAGCCGATGGCAAAGTCCGAAGCGTCACAGACGACGCTAAAAGGACGATCGGGGTCTGGCAGCGCCAGTATCGGTGCATGCAGGAGGCTGTCTTTAACCCCGTCAAAAGCTTCCTGATGTTTGGTGTTCCAACACCATTCCGCATATTTTTTAAGAAGATTGGATAATGGTCGGGCCATTTCTGCGTAGTTTACGCTGAACTTGTGCAAGTAGTTGGCGAGACCAAGCCACTTACGCAAGCCCTTCTGGTTCTTTGGAACCGGCCAGTCTACAACGGCCTTGACCTTAGCGAGATCCGCTCGAAGGCCACGCTTCCCAATAAAGTATCCTAAAAAATGAATCTCTTTTGCGCCAAAGATGCACTTGTCTGCATTGGCGTAAAGTTTGTTCGTGCGCATACACTCGAGCACCGCTCTTAAATGGACGATGTGATTCTCCTCATCTCTCCTTTCGTGCTCCGAACGACTATGAACGAAAATGTCGTCAAAGTATGTCTGTGCATACGCCCTGTGGGGCCTCAACAACTGCGTCACCAGACGATTAAATGTTGCTGGTGCATTTGACAGCCCTTGGGCATCACCAGCCACCCCCAGAGCATGCCACTCGGAGTGCTCACCGCTGTTATCGGAATAGCACTCGCTCTCATGAGCAATTGGTAAAACCCATCGACCAAGTCGAGTGCACTGTACTTCTTAT
>NW_020187031.1:1820637-1821763 GCF_900000015.1 Plasmopara halstedii | reverse complement strand
TCTCCTCGTCCGGTCGTACAATGACCACTTCGGCCAAATCGCCTGCCTTCAAGGCTCTACCGAACTCTTCAAGGGATATCTCGTCCAGCTCAAGAAGAGCATCTACTGCAGTCGTAGCATCGGGGTGGACGTTGCCATCTTCCTCCCCCGTTATACCGTTGACGAGGGTGTATAACTGTGCAACATTATCTACGGTAGACACACCCTGAATCAGGGTCGACACCCGGCGTCTTTCAGCCAGCATACGGCGTCACCATCGCCTCGGTGAGACCAGGGTGAACACGCACTCCGCGTCGTCCGGTGTCAACCTCAATTTCCGCTACTTTGGAGCTCCGATGTTATCTACAGCATCCGACGAAGAACTGCTAACCCGCAGTCTTCGTCCAGTGGATAACGTGCCACTCCACGCGCATCTGAAGGGCCGTGCCCAAGAAGCCTCGGACTCTGTCCGACCACGCCATCAATGGCATGCAGCGACTGCCTTGCAACGAGAGCAGCGTTCAGTGGCTTTCATGCCGCTCCACACACATCACGAGGGCCTCGCCCTCGATGCACCGGACTCTGTCCGACCATGTCACGCATGACATGCAGCGACTGCTTCGAAACTTGAGCAGCGCTCAGTGGGCTACGTTCCACTCCACGATCAGCCCGCGAGCCACGCTCGAGACTCCTTTCCGATACACCGTTGGTGTCTACCAACTCGGACATTCCAATGTCCAGCACGTTGACCGTCTCGGTCTAGTGCTCTCACCAATAGCGCTTTTGTCTCCTGGCAGAGGTGGGTTCATGACTTGACAAAGCTCCACCAGGAGACGTGCGCGTAGCGCCCAAGGTCTTTGACCTCGAATCAATCCATGGCTCATGGTGTTCCAACCATACCATTCCTAAATTGAGGTCATACCTTGCAATCAAGTCTACGTCTAGACAGCGTTCTACGCTATCAAAGTCAAGGAGCTTGATTTTGAAGTCCACAGGGGCCTTCAGGACCGTGACACGTGTTTTCGTCACTAGGCGAACAGTGACGATGTTACCCAACCGCGCTTTCAGCGCCTCAGCATACAGCTGACTTTTTCCATCGTGGAGCGTCGAGCATAATTGCCCGACGCCCTGGAATCGATGAGGATTC
>NW_020187031.1:1820233-1820627 GCF_900000015.1 Plasmopara halstedii | reverse complement strand
TACGTTACCGCCACATCGAGCCATTGAATTCGATCTTAACATGAAACCTAACGCTAAGTCACAACATCGCCCGCCGTTTCGACTATCTCAAGTGGAACAAACATCACTGGATAAGTTTGTGGGCGAACTCCAAGAAAAAAAGCTGGATTTAACTGTCAACGAGCCATTGGGTGTCGAATATCTTTGGCGTGCCCAAGAAAGATGCTACTGGCAAAATGCCGTCGCGCCGTGAGTGGTTGCGTACCGCTACGCCGGATACACCTGTTCGTCGGGTTCTGGACTATCGTCATGTTAATTCCCAGAACGAAATACCCAAGATTCCGTTGCCAAATATTGAAGATCTATTCGATCGTATGCATGGTAGAACAATTTTCACCAAGATCGACTTAGCATG
>NW_020187031.1:1816500-1820223 GCF_900000015.1 Plasmopara halstedii | reverse complement strand
CGGGGCTGCCGTAGCTTAGCGCTTGAGGAAGCGTTATTTAGGTCACCGACCTTTCGTTTTATACTTAGAACAATTATGAGTTAGCGGATCGCAATCCACTTCCTTCAAGAGTAATTATTGCCTTCCCAAGGCTAATTGACTCTTCGGTTCAAAATCCAAAACTGTTTTTTATTTATTTATTATCCTAATTTTAAAAGTTTGAATTTTTCTAGATATAGTAAAATCTAAATACATGCATAGCTACTGGCTACCTAGCCACATACCATTTTCTTGTTTGGGTGCAGTCACACCACGCACATCTCGTGTGACACACGCCCCTGTTACCAGGGTACGTGTAACCCCGTTACAAAGCTGCTATGTGCTCTTCCAGAAGGCATTTTGCCTTTCTAATGCAATGTGTTTCACCTATGTTTTGGCCGCCTTGTTTGCCATAAGCAGCATACCACAAGCTAGCTCGTTCTAGCGTCAGTGTAGCTTTGACTGCTTCACACGAATTAATGGTCCGACTCAATCTGATGATGCAAAGATTTTCAGCTTCTTTATAGCATGTTCATTTTTGGTCGGCTTATTGGTGTGATGAAAACCTTGTTTAATTGCCCCACTGACTTATTTATTGCGATGAAGCTTCTTCATATTGCGAAAAAACTTTCCTCGTTGAGATAGGTATAGAATATAGACGATTAGGCGTCTTTTCTCCAAATCTTCCAATGTTGGCCTCACACCATGGGAAACTGGGTCACTCTTGCATTGAAGAAAATGCGACTTGGTCTCGTGCTAAGTGTAGATCATAGAGACCACTTATATATAACGTTCTCATTATTTCCATATAAACTCATTTTTGATTTCGTTTCTATTTTCATATGACGTGAAATCCATATGAATTATTTTGGCTGAATTTATGATTAAGACTGATATAACGGCACTACTCTGCGCTACCTACAACCCCCATTACATACAGTGGATCGAATAGCTTCTGAGGGATCCTCTAAATGAGACGGTTAGCGAAGCCAAACAGGTTTGTTTAATTGCCTTATGGGCTGCGAGGTATGAACTACCGCAACCAATTTAAGACTGTGTCCACGATCGGAGCTGGCAACCACTATTGTGGGGTAATTTGATGAGTTCACCATAAATCTTTGCATCAAAGTCTAGAATGTAGGCAGCTTAAGCCGATCACATATGACTTTTGTTGTTTTTCGAGCAGCTAAGAATCCTCAGCAGAAACTTCACCAACGAGTGACTTTCCGTTCTCGTCAAGGCACCACGCCAATGACAGCAAATTGTTTTTACCTCCATTTTCTACAGACGTGCAGCTGTGATTCCATTGCTAGAGCTCGTTGAGGCGGTCACGGCTGGCTAGGTCCTTGCAAGCATGATAGTGTAAGAAGCATTTTTCAGCGATGTGGCATTGCTACCACAAAGCAAGAATTTGTAGATCGTAGTATGCTGGGTACAAGAGGACACGATTTTATTACCTTGAGCACGCGGCAGCATTCGTTTTATCCATTTGACAGGTTCGTTTGCTTTAGCTATAAGATGCGCTAAAAGTGCTCATGGGGTTCGTAAATAGACGACATTTCCAGCATCGAGAAAGACCAGATTTACTTCAACCCAGGAGCGCGTGAATTAGCTTAACGTCGGGTACTTGCACCAGCGAGAGGCCGAGATGGCTATGGCATCCGCATGCTCCAGAACGCGCAACATAGCATGGCGCTAGGTGCCGCACTTCGGCTGAAGCGGCATTTCCTCCTGGACGAAGCTGAAGTTGCAGCTTTTAAGAGTGTTCTCAACGTCTAACCAGGCATATCGCTTGCGATTGCGTTTCCTTGCCGCCCAACAGGGCAAGAAGGAATTGGTGGACTTTGGTCAAGAGTTGCGAACTCTCATTGCCGGGATGACAGCCGTCCCACCCCCGAGGCGGTCACAGTGACCGTATTTATGAAGGACCTCTGAACTGGCGTGGCCAGAATAGAAGTTTTCCTTGTGCATCCGTCATCTTTTGAAGATGCAGTACATGTGGCATTGAATGCCAAACTCAACTTTAAGTCAGAACGACTTGGATTAAATGATCACACTCAAGTCTCACCGAGTGAGCCTAGACCAATGGATCTCAGCTATGCTGAGAAAGAGGGGTAGAGCTTCGAGCTACCGGGCAGCGTGTAAGAACCCGCCGGTATTTTGTATGTGAAGACAATTGTTATCTTCGGACTGGTTGTGCCCTGCTCAAGGCGCGTCAAGGTTTATAAACCGACGTCTTGCTTCTTACCAGTCTTCTGGATTGTCACGGGGTAACGACAACACCCAGTAAGCGCGGGGCGCCCAACTGGGGAAGAACTGAGTTCTGTTGAGCCTCATAGAGGTAGAGGGCAGCAGGCCCTTTCCCCGAAAAGCTCTGTGCTCTTGAACACGGAACGTGTATGCAAGCCGGGCTTGCTGGTCATGAAAGCGGCCATGAAGGGCTTTGAGAAGCCACGAAAGATCCTTATCTACTCCGGGGTGTCGGGCATCCATGCTCGACGCTCCATGATAAAAGACAGTCAGCTGTACCCTGAGGCTTTGGAATCGCGGTTGAGTGACATCGTCACTGTTCGCTTAGCGGCGGGGATATGTGTCACGGTGCCGAAGGTCCCTGTGGATCTCGGTGTCAAATGACTTTACCTTGATAGCAAGGAACGCCGTATAGTCTACGACTTGGATTCAACGTATGACATCATTCTAGGTATGGCATGGTCGGAACACCATGATCCATAAATCGATTGGAGCTCAAAGACCCTGGGCGCTACGCGCACCGTCACCTGGTGGAGCTTTGGTGAGTCATGAGCCCACCTCTGCTAGATAGCAAAAGCGCTATTGGCGCGGAGACTGGGCCCGGACGGTCAATGTGCTGGATATCGGAGTATCCGAGTTGGCGAACACCGAATGTGTATTGCGCAGGAGTCCCGGGCATGGCTCGCGGGCTAAGCATGGAGTGGCACACACCCACTAAACACTGCTCAAGTATCAAAGCAGCTGCTTTAGCTAAGAGTGGCTTGTTCGGACGAGGTCAAAGGCATCGAAAGTGAGACAGTAGAGATGCGCGTGGAGTGGCACGTAATCCACTGAGCACCGCTCCCGGTTCGAAGCAGTTGCTGCATGCCATGAGTGGCATGGTCAGACGCGGTCCGAAGCATCCTGGGCAAGGCCCTTCAGATGTGCGTGGAGTGGCACGTTAATTACTAAACGAAGACTGCAGAAAAAAGCAGCTCTTAGTCGGATATTGTTGATAACATCAAGGCTCCGATGGAGCAGGGAGTGGAGCACTGGACGACGCCGAGTGCGTGTATCCACTGGTCTTGATGAGACGAAAAAATTTCTTTAGAGAGGAGACGGCAAAGCCGTATGTTATCTGCAAGACGCAGGACGTCGACCCTGGCCCAGGGTGTGTCTATCGTGGGCGATAGCGCACAGCTATACATTGTCGCCAACGGTATGACGGAGGAGGAAGACGGCGACATCACCTTTAAGGCCATTCCCGCGGTGGATGCTCTTCTTGAGCTGGACGAGACGTCCTTCGAAGAGTTCGGCGGTGCCTTGAAGGCAGGCCATTTATCCGAGTAGATCATTATACGACCGATCGAGGAGATTAACGCGTCGTCGCTTTCGGATGAAGCTGTCCTGGAGGACACAAAGAGGGTGCTAAACGCACGAAGTAGATCGTCGATCCTAAAGGATCCCTAGAATCCA